>NW_020215942.1:131944-153955 GCF_003070985.1 Temnothorax curvispinosus | reverse complement strand
TCCTTAATACGGAAGTAAAAATATAACAAATGCTATAAAATATAATTTTGCGTATTACTGTAAATAATGTCTAAAGATGGAAAAATTGATCGTTTTTATTTTATTATCATGAGCTGCAGTTTCGTAATTAAATTTTTATTAGCGAATTTCCTATTGCACAATCAGTTCATTACTTCCGTTCACTCTTAAATGATAGAAATTTAATTCCAGATCGAATAATACAGTCCGTAAAATGAGCTCGCTCTTTCTCTTAACGATTTTCCATCTTTAGAACGCTGTTATACAGTTTTTATATCAACAAGATTGCATGCAAAAACCATGCCAATTCATCAAATTAAAAAGTACCGCTAATTTTAAAGCTATAAAAAGTTTCTACACTGAGAAACCCATTTTGTTGAATCAACTAAATCTTTGGTTGGAGATATGAGCAAACAAATTCTTTAGTTAATATAACAAAAAATTTGCTTAAAATAACAAAATTTTTTTTGTTTTTCTTATATAAACCAAATTTTTTGTTACATTAACTAAAGAATTTGTTTGCTCATATCCAACCAAAGATTTGGTTGATTCAACAAATGGGTTTCTCAGTGTATCTATGTGTATCAAATATTATTTAATTATTAAATATATATAAATATGTATTATATTTCATATAATATCACGTACGTATATGCCTTAAATTTCAGATCAATAAAATCTAATTATTATTTAACATACAACCTTTTCTGCGGTTATCAGTTATAAAATATAACATAGTTTCAAAATAATAAAGTAGAACATGTCAATATAAAATAAATATATCCCGCCTCCTCGTAATTCTCGTACATTATCAAACGCCGCGAAAAATAAATGACTTAGTTATATAGGAGCGTCTCAATCTGCGCCTGTCTCGTTACGTAATTACACTTCGCGGTTTGCTTATTTCCCACCGGTTCGCGTATACGCGGGCGTTCATCTCGCGCGTGTGTACGCTGAAAAACGCGTTGCGGGCGAATCACCGATGTTTTAATATACTTAAATCAGACAACGCACTGAATAATCACACCCCGAATAATCAAACGCGAGTGTGTTTGCTTACCGATGTTTGTTTAACGATCGGCGGGGGATTTAAATTGGAAATACCAGTCAAACTCGAAGTGTTACGGAAACGAATCTCCGGCGATCGCGTCGCTCGGAACGGATGCGAAATCGAAGGGGGTCCGGTAACAACGATCGCGTTTCAGTTCGATGGAGGTAATATCCCGCGAGGACCGCGGTATAACGCTGGCCAGTGGCCACCTTCCCTCGCCGCACTTTTCTCTTCGACCGACAACGCGGTGCGCGCGGTGCGGCAAACACCGATATGTCCGGTCAACACGGAATTGGGTTACCTGGCCTGCCTGCCGTGGCTGCCCGGAGATTGCCATAACTCCGTTGTATTACCGTAATCGATTATATAAGTTCGGCCTGCGTGCATTTACGCGCCCACGAGCGAACCGCCGCGCCGCGCCATTCGCCACGGTGTTTGAAGCGCGTGTGAACAAGCCTTAAGGCGAAGGAGAGACACTTTCTCTCCCGATCCTGGTTTTACATTATCAGCACCGATACGCCAGTCGAACACACGTTGTGTTGAAATTACGTAAACTCTGCGCGCGCGTTCAACGGAGAGGTAAAATATGAAATATACAAATGAAAACTGTCTACAGAGAAATTTTATTTTGATTTTTTTCTTTTTTTTTTCGAACATACTACCCTTCAGCAACGCGACTCAGTATTTCAAGAGGTATTTTACACGTACTCGTGACGTAAAATATTGAAATAGAGAAGTTGAAGCACAATACACTGATATAAATATATAGCGTTAGATTAAATTAAATTTTGCCCGTCGAAGTTCCTATCGATACAAAAGAAATTGGATCTCATGCATTCAATAAAATTAATTAAAAACCGCGCAAAAGCGTCGATAATAATTTTGCTCAATTAATTTAAGAATTAAAATGCGAGTTTTTTTCTTTACGCCAGCAAAAAGCAGTCCATACATTTAAATGAGGAAACGAACGCAACATCCGCGAAAGCGCGTGCATCGCATCGCAAAATCAATGTCAGGCCTACTATAAATCGTGGATTCGCGATCTCTTCCGCGATCGACGGGAGAATATCCCGATTAACGCGAGACATGGTAAATCAGCGAACGCGTCCATAAATCCCAGTGATATATATCCACCGGAAATTATATCGACCGCGTCCCGATGCCGACTTCTAACAGCGGCGTGCTCTCGCAGACTTACAAGCAGAAATCAGAAGAACACGAGCGAATCCGGTTATTTCGCGTGAAATTCGTAACGCCTGACACTTTCCAATATCTGGAGAAAGAAGAGTAATCAACGTCGTTCGGCGAATCGATAGCAATAAAAAATGTATATTGTCATAAAGTATATTCTTGCTATCTTGGGAACATTTGACACGCATTGATTCCATCTTAGTTTCAAGATATAAAGTATGAATTGTTCCTTAAAAAAAAATGGAGTAGCGTTCGATATCAGATACCACTAAAAACGTTCTCTTAGATTTTTCTTATATAACTGGCTTATATTTAATACAAATGATTAAAATCCAAAGATTAATTTTTAACTAGTAGATGCTGATATATACTAGTCCTCACAATATATAGTTCTAATTTTAATCTTTGATATAAGAGACATAATTATAAAAGTGTCACGGACGATTTAACATAAAGAAACATCTCGTGTGACATGCAAAGCGTTCGCAAAAATGGCGCGTCAATTTCATACATCGTTTTCAGAGTTCCGAGTCTCCCACGCGCGTCGCGCAGTTCTGATTAATTCCTCAAACGTACAGAACGATAAATAATAATCCCCGCGTCAAACGACACCTAGAAGCATCGGCTAACGAACGGAAAGGACGGGCGGGAGGGAGGAGGACTCGCAGGACTGCAAACGCGCGGATACCGTGATCTATCGATCCATCGATCTTTACTTGCGGCTTGGCCTTTCGAGAGAGGAGCCGAGCGCCGAGTCGACGCCGCCGCCGGCTCGATCGCTTCGTCCTCTCTCGCTTCGACGATAACCGCCCGCGGGATAAATGCTAGCTGCGTGTTAAAGTTCATCCTGTCGTTATTAATCCTCGATCATCCGCAAGGATCACTCGCAAAGGGACTCTTTTTATATCGTCGCCTCGTGGAAACGGCGGCGCCGATCTACGTGCCGGAGGGACGGTGCGCGACGCCTTTTTATATCACGCTCGTGGAAAAAAAGCGCGGACATCCACGGCGGACAAGTGACGACGTTTAATAATAATCAACGCAACGGATATTATCTCCGATATTTTTTCACGCTCCTCTTGCATCTTGCCGCACCGCGACCTAAGTGATTCCCGTCACGCGCGAGATAGACCGCGGGGAGATGAGGGGGAAAGAGACTGTTATCCGCTCAACACAGAGAGAACCGGATATTTTTGCATCTTTTTTATAAAAAAAAAGTTATTAAGCTTACTCTTCGTTTGATTTATCGTCATCTCTGACGATCGTTTACATGCACCAGTGTGTCGACAATCTCGTATTCTCGTAAGCTTTACTTGTCTGTCTATTTCATTGTCTGTCCTAGACTATCCATAAAATTTCAATTAATCACACACAATTTATATATTTATATATTATTACAAATTAAAGTTGATAAATTTGATAATTATGTAGCAATAAAAAAATCGATTAAGTAAAAAACTGGATTTGTTGACTAAAGTTCACGCAATCGCTGATACATTTGGAATGCTAAAATCTTCACTTCTATTACATAATTATCGTTACGACAACGACGACTTTCGTTAAATGATTATACTAGCGAACATCGTCGCGCGCTCTTTCTTTCGGTTGGAAAACAGGATTGGCCAGATTAGGGTTAAATACGCGAAGCGTCGCGTCCTCGTTCTGTTCCGTCCCGTCCCGTTCCGTTCCCTCTCGCCCGATTTACTCCGAGTAAATCCCTCTCTTCCCCGTCTTTCCTTCTTTTTCTCGGTCCGTTCTTTCTGCGGTCTCCCGCGATTTCTAATTGGGCAACGCAATTTCCTTCCTTCGCCTCGCGCGAGAAATTCCCGGATTGCGCCAGCGTCGCCGCCACCAGATTACTAAACCGCTGACAACGTTCGATGCTCCGGCGGTCGCGCCAACAAACAAGAGCAATGCGCGCGTGCACAACAATCGCGTACCGCTGCGAGAGGCGGCGATATTTTAATTCCTACACTCTCTACTCGCTTGTTCTGTATAATTGCACGTTTTTCAGTAAGATAAGACACTGCGAAATATCTAGATATTTGTAGCTTGATATCTGTAGCTTGATTTAATGCCTCTAGCGTCGTGGAAGTAACAAACGATTGAACAGAGTCTCACTCTTACAATTGGAATATACATGTTCAGAAAGGGCATGAGTGTTCTTCGCTGTTTCCAAACGTCGCGAAGTTGGAGATATTTCGTGTTCTCACACAAGAGTATTAACAGAATTGAATCCGGAGCTTTTCGTTTAATAGCACAGTTCAATAGATCAATAAAAAATCACTTTTCTTTCAACATCAGAACGAGACTAGTCATTTCTTATAATTGTTTTTTGTATGCTGAATACGAATCCGGTTTAAAAATTGCTCCATACGTCACAATTTCAAGAAATTTGAAATTAAAGTTGCAAAAAAGGGCTATTTTCACGTACTTTGTCATGTAATATGATACGTGACGTGCTGGAAAAGTTTTATTGCCATCAAAATTGAGTGTGTTGTTAAGACTTTTCAACCCTCAAAGAACTTTTTTGTGTCAGCTATGTAACCATAATAAAATATTTATGGTTATATATGAGGAGTCTAATGCGGAAAAACTGTGAATTAGATCATTAACGATTTATTAAATATATAAGCTTTCAATTATGTTTATTTAAATTTATAGGTTTTTATAGAGTCGTTGAATACGAAAGTCCGATGTCAATTTAGATATCAAATTTGTATTAAGTAATGTGTGAAAAATTCCTATACAACCATTGAATGATTTGAATTTGTCGATTTTGACATTGGATTCGTATTCAACGATCTAAAAAACTTTAAATAAATTTAATTAAAAAGTATATATTTGGTAAGTCGTTAATGATCTAATATTTTAATTAACAGCTTTCTCCGTAATAGACTCTATATTTAACAATGAATATCTCATTGATCGTAGCCGACGCAAAAAATTCCTTTTGAGGGCTGAAAGTCCTAATAACATACTTAATTTTAATTGCAATAAAACTTCTCCAACACGTCACATATTTATAATGAATTATAATTAAACGCAATTATAATATGACAAAATACGTAAAAACAACCTTTCTTTGCGACTTTAACTGTAAATTTCTCAAAATTGTGATGTAATAGAGCAATTTGGTAAACAGAGTCGTATTCAGCGTCCAAAACATTACAGGAAATGATTAGGTCTGGAGTTTTTTTTCTGTAGAATTGTGTAAATAATTCTTTTTAAAGCTAAGTTATCCGGGATCTTTTTTAAAGCTAAGTTATTTAGCTTCGCTAAATATAATATATCATATTGTTGACAGCATTAATCAACTATTCGATATACATAACAGTAACAACGAGGCAGTCAATCGTCACATTTCACTACTTCATCTTTTTTCTTCAGTTTCCATCATTTTTACTTAAAAATCTTACATGCTATTTTTTCACGTCTTTGTGCTTAGTAAAAGGTGATTAATCATAAGAGCAGGTATGAGGGCGGCAAAAATAGAAAGAACTTTTCCTGTTTGCGCGAACGATGACTTCAATGTGAACCCCTAAATGGCCTAAATCCTAGAGTTGGGTCCTTCTTATATATTTACGAAGAAAAAGATCCAACATTAGCTAGCTAGTTCTTTCCCACTGGGGGTTCAAAAGCCGATTTAGTATTTTAGCTTATAATGGACATACATATGTGAAATTCCATCCAAATTTTACAAAATATGGAATAAAATATCGCGAAAAAAAATTCTTTTTAATATAATAGCACAAATTTGTTACTTAATAATATGTGTTAATATAATAACACGATATTTGTTACTTCTTCAATACTTTTTTATAAATATATTTAACCCTTAACGTGTATACGTGGTTCCATGGCGTCCGAACCAAAGTGATATCTGCTCGTGATTGTAAAACTTGCAAGCCTGTTAGAAGATATTAAATAAACGATATTTATCAAAATGACTATAAAATCGTCAACTACAATGTAGACAGATGTTTCATGAATTTTTTAAAATACTTTAAGGTAGGGAAAAATAGCGTTGAATGTGACAGACCCACGTACACACTTAGAAGGTACCGAAAAAACGTATACACTTTAAGGGTTAATGCACTCATTAATAAATGTCAAAAAGTTTTCCAACTTTACTGTCGATACAATTTCCTATGCTTCGATCTTAAAAATATTCTGCATGATGTGTCATAGATTTTAGATAACTTTTGTAAAATAAAGGACTTAAAATAAACAAAAACTCATAAAGATTTGCTTAATTAAGGGTGATGATCTACTTTGAAATGCTTTTAAGCGTCTACATTCCTTTGTGTCCTCTGTCCTTTCAAAATGCAGATTTATATCATGACACATGATGTTTTAGACACACAAGTGTAAACCTTGCTTTTCCAGAGATAAATATGCACGACGCTCTTTCAACGAGGCTTCGTTGAAATTTAACAAAAGATAGTTGTCAGACGGTCAAAAGTAATTGCGAGCCAGACCGATATCCCGTGAATGTCCATATAACGTCCATAGACATTCCGGATATTCGGGTGCTATCTGAGAAGCGACAAATAATTGGTATCACGAACCCTCTTTTTTCTCTCATGATAACGTCCTTTCTTCGGCTATTTTGCATATATCTGAATCTTTAGAATTTTGCCGTATGTCATAAAGATTAGATTTTAGATAGATGTTACGGTTCCAGCATGCAGCAAGTCGCGCCATTTAGTCTCACACACGATTGGAATTTTTTAGCAAAGCTATCGTTAAACTTTGAAAACTATAATAAAATCCACTCGAGGAGAACAAGTGGCAAGTGCGTGTTCTTTCAAACTTTCAAACGATTATTATTAAAAGTCAACCAACTAAGCGTTATACTTCTACGTGATATAATTAATCGAAAAGATACCATCGTCTACTTGATTGTAGCAAGCTTCTATTAGTATTAAATTTTCGTAATATATGTTGGAATTAATACGAATAATAAAAATATTTAGATTATGAATTTATCACATCCATATTGATGTAGTCAATTTCTCATACCACAATATAGACATTTGTTTTGGAGAAAAGAATTAAAAAGAACATAAAAAATAAAATCGTCGTTTTATTATCGAAAAATCAATCGCCTAAAATTAAACGTCTCTTTTCAGCTTTAATATAATGCGAAACGGTATTTTCGTCTCTAATATTTTATCGATAAAATGAACAGGTTTTGAAATAAAAGTTTTAATATAAGTTTCTTTCGATATAAAGAAGTTTCGGAAATTAAATGTTCGAAAAACTGCAACAATTAAGCTCGAAGTTTAATGAGTGTTAAATTCAAGATATTTTTATCTTTATTATGCTTTTTTCTAGCAACTTTTGAAATTTAGCGCGCACTCTTCGGAAACTATATTGAGTTTAAACAGTCTGATGAATCTCAACGCTTTTTACTTTTATCGCTCCTATAAACGTATCGCGGGAGCTTCGAAATAAAGTGCGCACTCTTGGAGGAAGTCTCTCTGCGGTCGTGTAAACACGCCTGCAAAAGAAAGGCGCTTCGCGTGGGCGCAGGCGCGTATATTCGTACATGTTTTTCTTCATTCTTCGTTCGCCTCTTCGCCTTCCTGTTTCGTCGATCCCTTCCGCAGGAATTGAGGATCAGGTTGTGGGCGGCCGTCAAGGGAACCGGGGGAAGGAAGCCGATAATCCCGAAGGGAAGAAAAGAGAAGTAGACCGGACCCTCGGTAGAAGCGAACTTGTCGAGAAGAGAGCCAGGTAGCTGTTGGAGGCCGCCCACAAACCTGTTTTTCCTGTTATATCTTGGGGCCCCCAACTTATATGAACATCGACCGATTCTATGGTGATCGTGGCCCGGTGCCGATCATGGCGTGCTTTTTTTCCAGGAATACCTCAGTGCATCGCGCGGAAAAATACGGCTGTTTTTAACCATCTCGTCCACAATGACGACCTCTTACCGCACCTTCGGTACTAGTAGAGACTGCAGTATAGGAAATCGAGGGATTCGCGAATACATAAGAGTAAAAGACTTTAAAGCGCGGTAGAGACATATATTTTTTTTAATTTATATAGATGACCTCCTCTTTTTGAGAAAAAATATAATTTTTGAAACACGATGGTTTATTTAACTTTCCCGTATCACTAAAATAAAATTTTCAACCTAGTGAACGTGATCCGTAAAATTGAACCAATTAAAAACAAAAATAAATGTTTCAGATTCCCATTTTTCCTCCGGTTTCAGTGCGTATACAAATGATAATAAAATGTCGAGAACTGTAAATTAAAAATTTTTTTAACATAAGTCCATTACACACTGCAAGTCAAAGTGTATTATTTTAGCTGAAGCTCTTTTTACACATTTCTTTCCGTTTTGAATCACGTCATTTAACACGATTGAATGTATTAACTTTTAATTTAATTCGATTAAGAGTCTTAAATGACGTAATTTAACACATGAAGAAACATGTAAAAAGAGCTTTGGTCAAGTGTGTCATTTTTAGATGTTTATGCGTGCAAAAATAACATCACACTTGGATTTGCAGTGCAGTAGTCGTTAGCACATTCTATTGAACTTTGGGAGATATTTTAAAGCAAAACAATATAGCCGGAATGCACGCAATTTATTTAAGAAGTCACCTTTGCCCGTCGGAAATATGTTAAGATTCGTGAATGCATATTGATCCGTCTCTACTTCAGACTAGAAAGAACGATGTTTCAGCTAGAATCTTCTTTCTCAATAGTAATTCAAGACGTTTGTCCGAATTATTGGTTTCTAAAACTTCCAGCTTTTCTAAATTGCGCCTTTTGCTAAAAACTTTTCGCGAGAGAATAAAAAAAAGTAGAAGAAAATCTCGAGGAACAAGCGGGAGATTATACACAACCAATGACACACGTTCAAAAATTAGACTCATTATCGTGGCAAGGTCAGGGTTTAATACAGATTGTATGACCACTAATGTGGTTGAATATCGCACCGAGAGATCGTCTCGTTTCCGTGCGAAAATAAAGTTGATTTCGGTAAACAGCGAAGTAAACGGTGAGTTACCTTCGAAATCGAGTTCATAAAATACGTGCACTTGATTTGCGATAATATATAATTCGCTGCTCCCCGGAAGATATCGATTCGGTGTCCCGAGATATTTTTTAAGGAAGAACCCACTCCATCGAGAGATCTCGTTCCCCAATATGAATCACATGGTGATTTTTATCCGCCACGATATCAAATAGAATAAAGAGAGGATAGGAATCTGAAAACCAGACCACGTGCGTCGCGCGTGGCAATGTATTGTAGCACTTTTCGCGTTCTGCCAGAAGATAAGCGGCGGCGGTGGGATCGTTCCGTTGAAAGGAGGAGAGAAGCAGGAGGGAGATGGACTTGTTTGTTCGAGATTATGGCGGATTAATGAGTTCGGCCGGATCAACAGCGCGGTTGAAATTGATCAAAACGAGTAATTTTTCAAAAAGTATATAATTCATAGTTTATAAATATTTTCTATTCTCGAGATTGCTTTCATTATTATCCGCTAGTCCGACGGCAGTTTTACTTCATATCCTGGGACGAATGGCAAACATTTCGACCGGTTTAAAATTTTTATATCTCGTTTATGTTATCTTTCGCTTATTTCTCCCTTCCATATACATATATCTCTCTTTCTCCCTCCGTCTCTCCACGAGTGTTGTCTTAACAAGCATTTCCCCCCCCTGTGATCCGACGCCGTTCTTTTTTTTCCACAAGTTCGAAGTGCGACGCGTTTCGCTGTGTATCGCAAGCGGACGAACGAATTCGTAAAATAACCGGTTGTCGATCGCGCTTTTGCATACCGCGATAAATAACGGAATGTGTGGAGAAGTTGCGAACGTTCGGATAAAAAAATGCGATTGTCGCACTAAAAAAAAAAAGCTCAAGTTAAAAACAGTTTAAGATAGTAAATAGTGCATATTTTCTACAATAACGCATTATTCGCAAGACATTAAAAAGTGCTTTTATTTTCTGAAATAAGCGCCCGATCTTTTTTTATCGCGCGGAGTTAAATATTCACAACGTACGATAGTTACATTCGCGTTTTTTCTTATCGATACGGCAATCGTTTTCGATTATCAGTGAAATGGTATATTATCTGTTTGTGTAAGCTATCAGAGCTATATCATTAATAATTTAATCCAAAAAATCGGAGTGTCAATGACTTTTCTTTCCCACTCAAAAATTCTACTTTGTTCTCCTGTCTTTCGCGATAGGAATCTCCAATGTGATCCATTTAACCCGGGAATTATGTATAAATTTACGCAATATTTTCTAAAAATATTAACAAAAAACTAAAAATATGTTAAACAAACGGAAGAAACATATTAAGCAACTTATTGTGACAGTATTTCTACAAAAATGAAGACATAGCAATTAATAATACGCTTTTATATTGCGGGCTTTCGATAGGATTGCATTTAAAGGAGAGATCGTAAAAAATAGTTATTAAAAAAAAGGATTTATTATAGATAATATTTATTTTATAGCAATTTAAGACAAGGCTAACTCATTGTCATATAAAGGTATTTATATATGTGACACTTAAAATGTGATATTGTGTTTTTTTTCCAAATTATACAGAAATATTATATTTGTTATTAACAAAACACATTTTATAATAAAAAAATTTATAACAATTATTTTATTACTTGTTTTTTTAAGCATTTAGATACACATGTTTTTATTCAATTTTTTTCTTCCTATTTTATATTATAGTGGTTATGATTATGTATATATTATTATTTATTTATAAACATTATAAACATTTATAAACATTAGATATACTCAATCTCGTTCAAACTCATATTATTATTTCTAATTTATAATGTAAATTCTTACCATACTTTATTAATTTTTCTAACATAAACGATTTCCTGGGGTGATTTCTACGCCTCAGTAAGTTTCAATTGGTTGGTATTATAAATATACAGGTCACTGGCGACGTTAGCTATACATTTTTGGCGGAACTTTAGAAAGTAACAAAGAAAAAAAATAAATACATAAATAGTGCAATTTAAAATTTAACTTGTTAGGGTTTTCAAGTTACACATATAAACATTACTTTAATTTACTTGAAATTATTATATATAATTTATGTTATGTATTAGGGAGCTTGTCTTCGCCGCCAACAAGCACTAGTGTACAAATTAACTCTTTTTATTATGCAGGTTGGATTTCAGGACCATCGAAAAGTAAACTATATATATTAATTCTAGGTCAGTAAAGAAAATTACTGTGCCGGTGGGGAGTTTTATTTTTTCAAAAATTACCCCGGATGACTATTCCCGGGTTAAGCCTTAAATACAATACAAAGGTAATACAATACAGGCAACAGAGAATAAGAAAAGGAAAAGACAGGCAGCAGAAATAACCACACTTCAACTTACTAAACTGTGTATAAACGCAATGGAATATGAAATAGACATAGGCCTAGTTTACATCGATCTCTTGATACGCGTATTAAATAGTAAATAACTAGTAAATTAGTTTGATTATTGACTGATCAGTTTAAATATACTATTTGATACGCGTATCAAGAGATCGGTGTAAACCAGGCCAATAGGGATAGAATTTCCGGCGCGTTGGATTTCTATTCTCTATTATTATTACCTGCACTTGACCAATCACAGTTTTCCGATTCTATTATATTATTGAAGTGCGGTCATTTCTGTTTCCTGGCTTATTTTCTGTTCCTATTATCTGTCACCTTTGTATTGTGTTTAAGCCTTTAAGATCATTCCGTAGAATGGGACATAATGCGTTATCACTCAATCGTTTAAACTTGATTACTTCCCGTTCGATTAAGCGCATCTTATCTCGCAATTAATTAACACGTTCATTTTTTTTCCTTTATTGTAACATTAACACAACCGCGAACAACAAATGATATCCGGATCGATTTATATGATATTAAGACAATCGGTATATTGATTGCGATCGTGGCGTTTATTTTCGTCAAACCGGTAAATACAGTAAAATATAATTAAGCTTACACGATAACGATATGTATAATAAGAAAAAGCAAGACAACCAAGATAAGGAATGCATTTGCAAAAGATGGAATGGTGCTTATAATTTATCTCAATCTCAAGTATGTTTTAAATAAATTAAAAAAGATCTCGATCGTCAAAAATTCGTTTCGCTCGCGCACGCATGTACGAGTGATTTTTCGTAATATTATTTATCTCAAAGATTTATGCGAAAAAACAATACCTGAACAATTTCGAAGATATAAGATCGCAGGAATTTTCCAAGTGCATTTCGGCGAGTATAACCACGAATGCGGTTGGAGGAGTTGAGAACGTTGAAAAGTTGAGATATCAGCTAATAAAACTTATATAGAACAGCTACACGAGAAACATGCGCTATTATATCAAATATTTATCTTACCGTATATCTAGCCGGGAAAATCGATCTGTCACGTGAACTACGCGGCCACTCCGCTACTGGCGTGCAAAAATATCGCGCGGGAGCATCGAACGTCGACGTGTGACCATTTTCAGCTGTTCGTCGTCCGGAGTCGAGCGGCGCGGGCGCCAACGGCGTAGCCCGTTTGAATCTCAGCGTGAACGTAGCTGCGCGTATCGTGGCGCGCGCGCGAGCGCGCGCGGGAGCTGCAAAGTTCACGCAAGTGGATTCCGGGGCTGAAGTCGGGGCCGAAGGAAGAAGGAAATGAAAAGTCATCGCGCGGCCCGCGGGCCGGGCCGGCCGCCTGTTACCTACCTTCCATCGCCGTTGTTTTACGCCGCGCGGCAAAGCGGAGGAGAGACGATCGGCCGGGGGGGGGGGGGGGGGGTTAACTCGACGACAATCACGATCGCGATTACGAGGAAGCTACGAGGAAGTCGGCCGGGGATCTCACTCTCTCCTTGTTCCTCTCTTTCTCTCCCTTCCGTCCTCACCCCCTCGCCGGTACGACGCGACTTCGCGGCGATCTACCCCACTTCAGCCGCGCGATGACGGCGGTTCGATTATTTCCGCTGGCGCCGACGCCAATGGCGGCCCGCGATTGGCCAACGGTGGCCGCCAATGGTCGGCCGAGCGGTTCCACTTGTTCTCCGGAGTAGTCCGGAGTATAGTAATACGGCATCGTGCCGTCTCGCTCGCGCACGGCGCACCATCGCGGCGCAGCGACCGGGCGTCCGTCGGGTGGAGCGGAGCGGAGAGCGGAGCGGCGTGGGGTGGGGTGGGATGTCGCGCGTCTGGCGGCAACCTTCACTCGACACTTCCTACAGCGCGGCGGACGGATCAGTCGCTCGCCGACCTCGTAACGCGACAGTACCGAGGTACGAAGCCGCTCGTCGATCGCAAATCGCAATCGCAGGCGCCGCGTTGCTGCAACGACGAGGCCGTCGAAACGCCGTCGACGAGGGTGATATATCGCACCTCCGCGCCTCCCCCCTCCGCGAGGGCCGTTGTCCGTTCCGCGCGAGCGCGTACGTCCCCGCGTCCGTCATCCCTCCCCCCCCGCCGCGCCTCCTCCGTTGTGCCGTATCGCGAAGACCGGAGGAGAACACCGGTGGAGTATTATACGAGTGCCGCGACGCAAGCAAGCCAGAGAGACAAATCACGAGTGACACGAGTGCGCTAAAACTGGGGAGTGCGAATGACCGAGGATTCTCTCCCGTTCTTTTCTTCTGTGATAACTTGACGAACGCGTCGGCTGATACGCGTACCAGGATAGTAATCCCTCTCACGTGTTCACGTGCGCCGCGACGACGAGTTTCCGCGCGGGATAATTTCGCCGTCTCTGTCTCTCTCTCACTCTCTCACTCTTTCGGTATCTCGCGCGCGCGGATGCCGCCCGCCGCGACCTGATTACGCGCGCCGCGTGCCGTCCCCGTGCGTGCATGCGTGCGTGCGTGGAGCGCACGAATCGCGAGGAGTGCGACGAAATTTGAACCCCCGCCGATGAACAACGGTGGAATGATTTGTGCCCGGTTGGAACGCGACGGCAAGTGATAATTAGTCCCAGCAGCTCGGTGTCGGTGCCCCGGCAAAGGATTTTTATCGACGAAGAGGAACGGAGCAGCGAGACGGAGCGCCGACAACGGACGACGAAGCAGAGGCAGCGATATCGAGGTAATTGTCCGACGACGAATTTTCGCGGTGTCCTTCTTCCCCGTCTCTCGGGGTGCGCGCGTGTGTGTGCGCGCCGATACCTATACGTACGTGTCACGTAGGATGCCACGCACAGTCGGGGGCGGGTGCGCGCGCTCGACGCTCCTTCGACGGTTTCTCCCGATTGTAAACAAACCCTCGCTGTGTCACCACCGGTGCCGCGCCGTTCCGCATTTCGCGGAATCGCGAGATTCGCCGTTTTTACGAACGCCGCGGAACTCGCTCGAGATTCGCGATTTATCGCTCGCATTCGCGTACTCCGCGTTTCGCGATGAATGATGTGTCTTTATATTTCTATCGATACAGATTAACTTTCGTCTCGGTTTAACTTATTCTTTATCCTTTTCTAATTCTAAGAATTAGAAAAAGATAAAGAATAAGTTAAACCGAGATTAAAGTTAATCTATATTTAGAAATGGACATGAAACTATTTTAAAAACAGGCCTGATCTCGAACTGTCATAGTTCCCAATTGATTGTTTTTAATTTTAACTTGCCTGACTATTGCCAGGCGCTTGTGGCGCCTGTATAAATGACATTGTTTCTTTGTGCCAAATATAACACCTGAAAATGTGGCTTTTACAGCTATAGTTTGAGCAAATTATGTTTTAAGTGTGTCCAATCATCCTTATTTTTCATTCCTTTTTGCAAACACTAAAATAAAGTTGCATCCACAACGATTTTAAATGCAGTATTATTAATAGCGAAAACCTATAATCGATACGGATACGAAAATCAGGGAAATTACTTCATGAATAACATACGAAGATTGCATTTGATTGCGGTAACGACGATTCGCCTCTCCTTCGAAATTCCTAATTTTGCAAATTATTTAAATTTATCGCTTTCAATTTGACAGTTCTCGTGGAAAAGTTGCCGGTATTTTCCATCCCGCAAATCTATTTCTCGCGTCTCGACGCGACTCTCGCGGCGAGACGCGTCGAGCTCTCATATGCGAAAGGTCAGCCACTCGACGCCGGTCCATTTTCGTTCTTCCTCGGTTCTCCTCGTGGAGGCCGCGCTCGAGATACGCGGAGCGAAACGCAGCCCGTGGGCTCGTTACCGTATCCGAGCACGAGGAGTTAATTCCGGCGCGGCGCGGCGCGCCGCGACGCGACGCGCGGTATACCCGGAAATCCGCTGGAAGCCCCGGCCGCCTCGCTTTTAATCCGCTTGACGATGTTAATAACCGGTCGTGCGGAATTTAATTAACGCGAGTCGCTGACGTCAAACGCGCGTTCGCCTCCGCGCGGGACATCGCGAACGGGTAAATAAGTCCGCGTCGTCTCCGTGTAACGCGGAATGCGAGTGCGTCTCTCGTGAAAGCCCGACAAATCGGAGGATTCTTCGGATTAACCGCGAGTTTTCCGCGCCACGAGAAATTAACGAGTCGCTCGATCGCGCCCGAAATCATGGAGTAATCAATTTTGTTTGGAATTCATGAAGAAACAATGGATATAATAACACTGATGAAATAAAGCATGACAGTAATAATTATATGTAATCTTATGTACAACAATCTTTTATCTTATCACGCGAAGGTGGACTCTAAAATGTTAATTAAGGCCTATTAGCATATCTTGGTGTAATTTTGAACGGCTGCCATTTGATGCTAAACGTATATAATTAGATGCAATTACGTAAGGTACAATTATTTAACCTACAGCAATAATTTAAGGTGTGCTTAGCCTACTTTTAAGATACCGAACTACTTTGGTGACGCTACTTCCCAGTGAGATAGCTTCGCGATGATTCATATAAATATTAAACGTTTTATACGTTATATATACGTATATGATCATATGAATACAGAAAGACTCGAAAGATACCTGATACAAAATTAGACAGGTTTCGATCGTTTTCGCATTGTCACATTTATTAGATATAAATAGATGTTACGATATCTCTCTCGACGTGTTATGCAAGCGAGATTGTGTAACGTTTACTTACAAGTTCCTACAAAAAATTAAAATGAGTACGCGCGGGTTATACGTCGTGCGGAAACGAATCGACGTTCAAACACACCTCCCGAAGCGGATGTCGAAATATTCAAAGGCGATTCTGTCGGCTCGAAAAACCGTTCCGCCTTAAATGGGGCCCCCCCTCGAGCGGATTTCTGCCGGAACGGCGACGATCGTGGCGACGTTAAAGACGTGAGCGCGCGTGTCACTCCGACGACAGGGATCGATGGGATCTGGCGAGACTCTACCGGCTACGGAAACGTGTTTACGTAAACCCCAGCCCGCCGGTAGGAACCGCTCGTATTTCTTAATCGTTATTGAGGAAGTTGCGCGTTATCATTTACATAACGCGAGCGCGAGCGAGCGAGTTTGCGCGCGTAATACCCAACCTGCTCGGGGCTTTCGCAAGATTTCCGCGAGTCTTGTGCGGGCACCGCCATCAGGCGAAACCGGCTCTCTTTCTCTTTCTCAAGTTTTCTGCGGGGTATCGTTCCCCGCGCACGTGCCCCGTAACCCAATCGTCGCGACCGAAGACCGAAAATCGTAATTCCGGTGAGTTTCGTTTTCGACTGATACGCGAATAATCGCATGTTCGTGTGCCTGTGTGACACGCAAGTTACGCAGGCATTATACGCAGCCACTTAATGCGCCACAAGATAAAAGGAAAACGCATTCTCTACGAACGCAGAAAGAAGCGCATTTGCGTACGTACGCGACAATGACAATACAGATTTGCGTTTCCGAAAGCATCGCAATAATTTTTTAGGAACAAATACCACTCGAATAACGCGGAAAGATTCTCACAATTGATTTCTAGACAGTCTGGATTTCTTATTCCTGTCGAAGTTATTTAAATTTGACAGCCAAGAAGCGAGGAAAAGAAATCAATCGTCAGCGAAAATTCACGCTGCGGTAATTTCAATGATGAATCGATATGAGTTTAAAAAATAAATCACGCGACGTTGCGTATCCGTGTCACCGCTATCCTATACTCCGATTGGTCGTGCGATAAAAATAGATAACGCAACGAGGAAACTCGTCTGCGAAAAACTTCAGTTCCTCCCGGGCAAATTAACCGAGAGTGAGGATGAGAGAAGCGGTCGCGCGTGACGATATCCTCGTCGCGCCAGGCGCGAGCCGGAGCTGCTTTCCTCCTTTGTCCGGTAAAGACGCGGATTGATTACTGATTAATGCGGATCCTCCTCGCGATACTTCCTCATTGCGAAACCGCGAGAACGGTGGTCGGCGCGGCGCGACGCGGCGCAACGCGCGTGCAATTAAATCTCCTCCGCGAGAAGAGTCCGTCGTCGTGGAGATGTTTACAAACTCCGTGAGTAGATAGTAAGAAGACAAAGCGGGGAGTCGGTCGCTTGATCCATTGGCGTAAGTTGGAAATCCGTTTGCGAATCTTGGAAAAATATGTTAGGAGCCAAAGCCATCTTTTAAATCTCTTTATTCATACGCGTATGAAACATTAATTATCAATTAGACAATTAAATAGCGCTACAAGCGCGTTGCTAACACGATATAAAGAAGTCTCTGAGGCAAAGGATTTATTTCTTTATTAATAGTAGTACAAAATGTTTTTGTCGACTTTATAAATTATTTCAGCTGATACAAACTCACATTAGGTATTGCAGCGTCAAAGTTTATCACGCAGGCTAACAATGCGAAGCGAAAAGAACGCACGAGAATTTAACATGAGTTTTAACTTGGTGAAAAATATGCCTGAGAAATCGCAGAGTCATTTATCGTCGATTCAACACAAAGATATTCGGCTGCCTGGTTGATTGCTGGTGGTTTCCGGTGACGACGCCGTTGCCGCTGGCTGGCTGGCAGACGACTGCGATATGTACATAGGTTATCATCTGCATGCACGGGTTACAAAGAGTGTACCAAGCGAACGAGCGGACGCGTAATCCTCGTTCCGTGTGGCCGTCGTATTCTTAACTTTGATACGACACGCTGTCGTCATCGTCGGATCCAAATACATTGCACGCGTCGCGCGTCGTGTCGCAGGTCGCAGCTGCAAGTCAGGCTGCCATTCTCTTGGCGTCGAAGAACGGAGGAAAGAGAGAGAGAGAGTGGAATAAATGCAAGCTGCGAGAGTAACAGTTTGGACAGGAACCGGAAGCTCGTTCGCCGCGCACAGAATTGCAATTCTTCCCTCAACGCTAAATTTAGCGATGTCTCTCTGCCGCGATGCCGCGTGCAAAGTTACGATCTTTTCTCTTTCTATTTTTTTTTCTCATAATTGCGTTCTCTTTTATAATCGGATATATATAATTTAAATTAGCACTGCACATAACACTGTTGAAGAAATATTTAAACTTTTTTTAGATTCTTGAACTTTGCGGCTTTAAAATTAATCTGATTATGAAATTTGTTATAAATATTGAGTGTATACAACGATCATTGAACTTAGATAATGATTATACATGGGTAAGACGCAGGAGAAGCCCGTAAATCCGAAATATGCAATTTAAATAGATTGTGAGAAGCGTATATCTGTCTTGCTGCGCGAACTTTCCTAATAGGAATTATACATGCGCCGGATGCTACTAGAGAGCATGGATATTAATGTCGCTGTTACTTGAACATTCGCCAGTTATCGCGCGTACATAGGTCGCGACGCGCGTTGATTGATTTACGATTAAATTAATAAGTACAAGCTGGGCGCAGCCGACCCAACTCGCGCGGCGCACACGGCTTGATTTACGATTGTGCCGCGTATACGAACGAGATTCCGCGATATGCGCTAAAAAAAAAATTAATCAGACTTTTACGACTTGTTGACAACAAGAGTAAAATTAAACGTAATCGCTGCTAACATTCTTAACGTTCGCGCAATGTTTCTTCTTCCTTGCGATATACAAGAGACAAATATGAAAAAGCAACTACGAAAGACAAAGGTACGAAATTAAAGACTATTTCACCCAGGAATATATTTTTATTAGTACATTAGGGGGATACTTCAATTTTCTAAGCTGTACCTTTTTTTACGGAATTTTTATGATAATTATTTCGACGCGAAAGACACTTTCGAACTGTGTAAAGATGATTTGTAGACGTGAAGAAAGAAGCGTATAGAAACGTAGAGTATACCAAATGGACAATACGCGTCCGGAGGCTGACGTGAGCGTCGAAAGAACGTGGAATTCCCAAGGAGAATGCCGGAGTAGAACCGTAGACAGTAACTCGTGACCGAGACGGGAGAGGAGAGACGAGTCTTTTGAACGCGCGCGGCTCCGTCGTCCCGCTGGAAGACCTGTCACCCGGAAGCGCGGATAGAGAAACGCACACGCGAAGGCCTCCTCTCTCGGCAACTTATAGCGGCGCGGCGGCGGTCTCGCCGCGTCGGCGAAACATTAGCATTTAAAGGGGACGGATTACCGGAATTGCTCGGAATTCAGCGATGCACGAGGGTGTGTATCGTTAGTTGCGCACTTTCTCTGAACCACGGCGATATCGGAGTAATGCCGGTTATTCCGATTAATGTGTCGAGGCGTATCAGTAACCTTCTAATCTTTATTTTTTCCGTTTCTCTCTCTTTTAATTTATTTCGTCTTATCCATTTTTTAACGCGTTTTTTACACAAAGCAGTTATCAGAAAAGTGCCAATTATCAGAAATTGTTAAAGTCGGAAAGCATAATACACGCAAATCTCAGAGTTTTATATGATCACAAACCATTGCCCGACACACGTAAATCGCAAAGAAAATCACCAAAGAATTGGAAACCTGCACGAGTCTTTAGTCTCGTTTTATATAACGTCAGAGGAAACGACCGGCGCGAAGGATGGTTCGTCGAAGTCGACGTTGATAAGAGGCCGGGAACAGGGTGAATAGAGGAAAATGAGAGGTGGGCTGCGAAGGGCGCGTATATAGAGCGGAAGGAGAAGTCGGGGAAGAGGGGAAGATAGAGAGCAGGGAGAGAAGAAAGCCTTTCTAACGTAATTCCATCGAGCTCGCCGGAAGAGCCCGGAACCCGGAAGTAAGGGAGGAAGCGCACTACCGTCGGCTACTGAGGGAGTAGGTAGGGGGTCAAGGGCGGGAGGGGCGGATGGAAATTTCTTCGGTGCTTGCTTCTCCACTCTAGAGCGGCTCTATCGATCGTCGAGATCGCGGGCGAGACCAACTCGGGCGAGGAACACTCCTCCTCGACCTTGATCAAAGACCGCCCAATCTCGTAATTAATAAAATCCTTCACCTATTTAAAGAGATCGGGCACCGACTTCCTTAATGTATGTAAAAATGACAAAGATAGGGCGTAATAACATACGGAAATTTTTTAGAAAGATTGAACGTTTGCTCGATAATACAATACTTTATGCATTTTTATAATTTGTAGAGTATTTATTAATAAAATATGGCAGAAGCCATGATCTAATTTTCTAGGAAACCAATTGCGCATAAGAATATAATATATAAGAATATATAAAGTTACAATAGACCAGACAAGCGCGATCGATGCTGACGAAGCAATGTCGAGTAGGACAGCTGGATTGCGTCGTTCCGGGAAATTCTAATCTTATATTCATAACCAGATTACTTTTTCTCGCACGCGAACAAGTGGAACAGGCGAAAACAAGCACAAACCGTGTATTTTGTTCCCATTGGCTGACAAACTGATATTTTCTCAATTTTTTTCCTTTTTAGTAGAAATTTATCAATTAAAGTTAAATATAAATCTCTACAGAGTTTTATTACATATAAATTTCTATTAGTTTATTCACATCTAGAAATTCTATTGCGATCTCCAATCTTGATAGTTTTCTTGTAAAAAGAGACTCCTAGAAGCTGTTTAACGCGAATTATTATGCAATAATCGATGTCTGTCATACGTCGGCCGATTATCACAGATATTTTAGCCGTTATTGTCATCGTCGCTCGATCGATAATCGTTTATCGGTGATGACAATAAGGGGTGGTAGCAAGCGTCAGCAAATAATTTTCTTCTTTCGACGAAACAGGACTGTAAGTTCGTCTCGAGTATCGAAATAAATATAAGCATTTTATTTATTTTATCAATATATTTTATCAGTTTTATTAGATAGATCGTGGAATATTGAATACCTACAGAACAATTGTTCGAAGTTTGATAAAAGCATACAATTATTAATTGCAAGTTGATGAAACCATCATAAGCAACTGGTACAGTATATTTTCACTTTACCAACAATACGATTTCCATATTTTGCGGGCAATGCGTCCTATTTTTATTGCATGCCAAACAGAACGATCTTTCGCCCTTTAATTGCATTTCAATCCGCTACATCCGCGGTCGTGTCATTGGAAATTGCGAACGTGTTATCGCCAATCGAGTAGCAGAAAAGAGCATCGACTTCGAATTGTGCCAAGATCGTTGTTAATTGAGATCCCTCTTTTCTTCGATGTACATATACGCTCTTCAATATTTTTCCTATAATTTTGGAATCATCTTTAGAGCTTCTTCAAAAACGTCGAGGTAAATTTAAAGAACATTACAGATCCTCGTAATAAAGTAAAGCGTTCTATATATTTCTTCTCTTATTCCATTATTTAATTATAAAATATTCAATTATAACAGACTCTCTAAAAAAAAGACATTACATTTCGCGATTTGTGAAGTTTTTAAAGTTTTTACGTATTTATTTGCTCATTTTTTTACGGCATATAAATATTT
>NW_020215942.1:117327-131934 GCF_003070985.1 Temnothorax curvispinosus | reverse complement strand
TTTCACACAATTTTTTCGACGTTTTCGCACTTCAGAAAGATGATCAATAATAGCGCTTCTTCGAAGGATCGATAAGGCATATAAACGCCCGTTGAAACCATTTGCCCACTCGCCAAGATTTTGCTCGACGCGGATATTCGCGCTTGGACGGGAAGATAGATCCTTTTATCTTCCTTCCTCCCTGCTCCCTCCTCTTCCACGTCTGTATCGCAAGAGAACCGGTCGGTATCCGGACCGGAAGCACGGACCTTGGACCTTTCCTTTTTTTTCTGCTCTCTCGGGAGGCAGCGAGAGAAGGATCTTCGCTTTGCGCAATCGCCCCGAGTTTCGTCCCCCCTCGTCTCCCTCGCTCTCCTTTCTTTCTCTTCTTCGCGCGTCCCTGTTCCTTCTCTTTGCGTTTTTATCCGCCTTCCCTGGCCCCCCTGTCCCGCTCTGCTTCCTATCTCGGCTCTCTTCCTCATTCATCTCCGTTTCTCCGATAAGTATCCTGTTCCTTCAATTACTTGTACGTCCTTTTACCGTCCACCTGTGCTACGTAACGGATACGTTTATACAGGGTGTCCCGTTGTCCGTGCACCGCATTTTGCCGACGGATTTCTGCGATAAACTTTTTCGCGATTGGTTTTTATGACGCGAGACTTAAGGGAAATTATTTGATGTTTTATTCTTTGATTTTTTTATATTGCATACCTGGCAGCAAAACCCTTTTTTTTTTCAATACAATGTAAAGTATTCTTGTAAGTATAAACCAACCCTATATCTGATAGACGTATAGTTACTCTTGTAGAGACAAAATAAACTCCTCTGACAATACCAAGCGTTGCAGACTTTTTATGTACGCGACACTTTGATTGTTCTCACTATTTTTGCACATCCCCAATTTATCGAAACTCGATGAGTGAGGTCATGCCCAGGTCAAAATCTCGTGAACAAAAAGGTTGCAGCTTGACACCGTAAGATTACTTTGCCTCTACTTCCTACGGAAATATGAGATTTTTTTCTGTATGGGATAATTTTCTATCTTCTTACAGAAATGATTAACCGCTGTCATTTAGGCTTACAATTAGTGAATTCATGGACCCAAGTTCAAAACACTATTTATATACGTACATTTTTTACACATCATATACATCCACATAAATGTTTTTCTATAAATAAAAGTGCAATTGCATTGAAGAAAAGCGGAAGCGAGATACAATCTAATTTAGGAATATAAAAAATAAGACTATGAGGTAGACGCCGTATGTGTTTGATATAAAGGAGTAGAATAGCAAAAAGTAAAGCTTATTTTTTATTTGTATCTTTTAATTACAATAAAACGATTGTTTATCGATAGGAGTTGTTGCTTTCGCAGGAGTAGCCTTGCATCACAGTAAATAGGCAAAACTTCGTTGTTATATTCAACATATCTAATCATTATAGATTATACTAAAAATATTTTGATAACATTGAGTATGATTTTTTCATACAATTCGAAACTCGCCGAAACCTTTTTCGAAGGACTCTCTGCTGTGCATTCTTCCAAACGTCGTCATATTGGATGCTATTTAAAGAAACATATTTTTTTTATGTTAGAAATCTAAATCTAATCGATTTCAAACGGATTTCTCGTATCTTTTATCTTTTCTTCCTCTTCGTTTCTTTTCTCTTTCAATAGCGTGAACACAAGAAATCCAATAAGAAGATGCCACAATGCGATGGATGATATCCAGCTTTTTTGTTTCCTTTTCTTTCCTGTTCGCTTCCTTCCGAGAATCCGTTTCGCCGAACAGGAAGGAAAAGAAAGACTAAAAAAGGAAGAGGGAGAACGGAATAAAAATTTGTTAGCCTTCGCCATGACGTTGCGCGCTTCCCGACCGCTTTAGGCGGGTCTAAGATGAGCGTTAGCCGCAAAGAATTTTAAACCGAGGTGTGTGTGTGTATGTGTGTGTAGGGACTGAAATGTTCCTTGTGATATCCATCCTTAGCTGTGGGTGTCCGCGCTCGATAAAATCAAATATAAATTTTTTTATAATAGGACAGTCGCAAAAAGACAAGCAGAAATTAAGTTAAAAATATCGTGAATATCAATTGAATACAAAATATTACATTAGATAGATATTAAAGGGAAGCTCTATTAAAGTTTTTATCAAAAAACAAAAATCATTACCATAGTTATATCAAATAACTTAGAAAAAAGTTTGTAATAACTGATTTTTTCCATTCCACCCAATAGTTTGTGTGGCTTGAAAGAATTCTCAGATTGTTAACATGGCAGGAGGAAAGGAAAGGGGGGTGAAAATTCTGAATATAAATCTCAAGAGAGTAAATCGCAATATTATGCTTTCGGTAAATAAAGAACGGACGCTTACATTAGCGGGAGGAAATATTTTAGACTATTTTAGAGGAAGAAGACTTCCGTGAATAATTTCCAGGACGTCGTGGAATATCGCGGAAGTGGGATATTATTCTCGACGAGGAAGGGATTGAGGAAAAGAAGTTACACAAGCGACGACTCGGTCGCTTTGAGTATCTTGCCGCGAAAATCTTTTCCGAGAGCTTTTTTTCGCGTCTTTTATCGCCCGCGAAATTCTTCCCCGCCGCGTGGAACATTTCGGAAGCTACGAAGAACGACGGAGCGCTTTTAAATCCGGCGTATTTGTTCCAATATTTTTACGACGAAAGTAAGGAACTCTTCGATGTAGATACTGCAGATGTAAGACAATTTTTATTTGAATATACCAGCGCTCGGTTTTTTCTCTCTTGTTTTCCTCTTAATGCACTATGCTGTCAATCGTGTCTTTGTCGCTCTCTTTCTCTGTCTTCTCTTCCTTTTCCTCCTCTTCAACTTCTCTCTTCGCCTCTCTTCTCGCGTTTCACGCGTACGCTCGCGCTCACTCTGGCATTCCTCACTGTCAAAATAACTATTATTACGAGTCGGATCCGGGACAAGAGACGACGATAGTCTCCTCCTTTCTTCTCGTTCTTCCTATCCCTTCTTCGTCCGCCATCCACTTCCCTCGCTGATCCCTCTCGCGTACCCCCATACAGAATCCACACCGGAGCTTGTTTTATTCTCGCCTCGTATCGAGTTATCTCCGGCCGGTGGACGGAACAGTCGGGACACTCGCTGGTATATACATGCATCGAGTGATAATTACAGCGAAAGTGGGTGAAACTCCGCTTGAAAATTGAACGCCACGCAATAACAGTTCACAGGATATAAGTAAATCGTCGTCGCGTGTTCCGTTAACAAAAAAAAATGTGAAAACAGCGTTGCCGAATTTTTCAATAAACAGATAATATTTCGTATATTACATATAGATACATATAACAATAACTATCAATATCTTTTCCCTGATTGTGAGTCAATGAATAAATTAACTCGATTTAATTAATTTTGTGTTACGAATTATACAGAATTAAAATAAATATCCTTATATTAGTTATATTTCACTTATGTATTATACCTTGTCAATTAAGTTTTTATCTTTTTTATTTTACTCATTTTGTGTTATTTATTATTATAAATTAAAGAAAAGAGAATAAATCTACATATACATTTAACTACAATTTACATTTTTCTTATAATTTTTGAAATTTTCATCTCGACAAGTATTTAACTCCTATATAGTTCTTCACGCATATGCCTTTTCTTCATTTTTGCTCTATTCACGACTATCCATTGACCCGCATCCGACTGACGAGCGAGTGGCATGACGATGGGTGGCTTTTATCGGAATGGGTGGCTGCGAGCTGCGAGCTGCGTCCGCGAGACGATACAGCCGCCGCGTCCGCGTCGCGCCGCGCGCCGTCAGCCACACGCACGCATGCACCTACGATCGCATTATTCCATTACGATAAATAACCGGACAGCCAATCGTTCTTCAGCGTTACTTCCCCAGTTATTGGGAACACTTTTCCGTCGACCGGATCAACACTTGTTTAATGCGGTCGCTCGGGTCGGTCTTCTCTCGTCATGTTCGTCGCCTTCGCCGCAATAACGGCTGTCGTCGTCGTCGAGATTCCTCCCTCCGCGGGATGCATACCTCCGCCGATTCTATTATTATAGCCGCACACTTCCTCCTCGACATATTTATACTCGTGCGGACTTTCGCGGCCGGTTTCTTTCCACGACCGGAGAGGCGTTTAAATTTAATAGGCTGCTCGTTTTGACGCTTTATGGTCACTGAGACCTTCTCTATAGCAATTATCACGAGTTACGCCGATATCAGTCGTTGCCATTTCAAATATTAATATGCAAGATTGACACGGCTTGCAGTAATTAAGTAACAATTTACTGAAAAACAAGATCAATAATTAATGTTATCATTAATTAATGTGATGTAAATCATATTTATAATTTGTAATTATTATGTGAACGCGGCACATGTTAATATTAATATTTTAATATATATTAATAATTATTATAAAACAATTAAAAAAATATATATATAGAATATTTTCAAATTATACTTTACACAAGATTGTCAGATATTTCTACTTTGACATGTTGATTATTTTGACATGATTTTGTAAGATGTTAATCGAAGATCTTAAGTAATAAGATAAGATATCGATGTCAAAAATATCAGAAATAATCCCGTTTATTTTGCGGTTTTTCCTCGTGACGTCTCGGCTCTTCGTTGCCAAGTTTCTTGTAGATTTATAATATCGATGTTGCTTAATGATCCGCGATCTCACGAGCTAAGTGGCGAGACAATACATCCGTGAGAGTTCACGCAATACTTCGAATACGGTCCTTACATAACGTCTAGGATAGTGTTTCCCACATGGTGAAAATAACGCTTTCGCGAGAAATGATCTCGTGACCTCGTTTAGCTCGTTATCATTCTAATTTTGATCTATCTCTTCAGCTGTGATTAAAAGCCGCGCATTCTTTCGAAAGAGTGCCCAAATTAATTTGGTAAAACATTGCCCTTACTCATTATTTTCAACGCCGATAATTTTCAATGTCGTTTATTTAACCATGCGTTTAAATTCGCGATAAACCCACGAATTAAATAACTTTCATCGAAGATATTTAATAATCAACATCACAATGAAAATGTTATAATTGAATTGCAAGAGTACTTCAAAATACAATCTATAAGTTGTGATTTACAAAACTTCACCGTAAACTTCACCGGAAGAAAGAGAAGAGCGTGAAATGCCTCGTTCTGCGCCTCTAAAGGAACATCATTTTGCCGCTCTAAATAATCCCTCCCTCATAAAGCCCGTCGATCGAGTCATGTGTCGCCTCAATACCCGTGTAATATCGATTAATACCGGGCCGTTCGGTCACGTGGCCTACTGAATAATTTTACGCGAATCTATTTTGATGTGCCGGCCATCGTTTATTCATACGGCTGACGTAAAACTTTCCGCTATCTGCGCCGCCGGGTCGATGCATACGCCCGACAAAATAGTTTAGCATACTAATTACTTTTGGTCTGTAGGTCGCGCATTAGACCGAGCATGCCCGTTGTTGTTGCACGAATGATCGTGCAATAGAAGGTGTTGCACATGCATGAACTATCGTTGCGTTGTCATGCTTCTCGTTAAATTGCGCAACACGGGTTATATCAGGTATACGTAGCAGCAATTCCGGTCTTTGCATTCGATCCTTATTTCTTCGATAAAGATTTTATCGCGTCTAGTCGACAAATCATACGAACGGTAGATTCTCTCTCTTTCTCTTTTGGTTGGAAAAATTCAGTTCAGGATTAGGTCGAGATATCTCTTTATATATATTTTTCTAATTTTTTTCCTTGTATTTCTATATGTTTTCCACGTATCCCACGACATGCATTTCTGCCCGGTGATTCACGCGCGTGATTTTTCGTCACGGGGGGGGGGGGGAAGAAGCGAAAATGAGCGCAGCTAAACATTCGGGCGTTAAGTAAAATAGAGCGAAGGTGGGCGAAAATTCGGTCGATTTTAGCGCGGCTCCGAGAGTGGGCGGTCGCGCCGCGTCGCACTATTGTTTCTCATTGCCCAGCGGACGCTTCCTGTTGGCAAGCACTTCCTAGTGGCGTATTTATATACGCTACTACCAGACGCAGATCCGCGTTCCTGGTACACATTGGCCGTGTCCCTACTCCCTACCCCCCGGTGTCGGCGCGATTCCTTTGGCTTATATTAGGCGCGATCGCGTCTCCCGCGGGCCGTACGCGCGATTCTCGGAATCTCGATTTAGCAAGATGGGTCTCCTACGAGCCAATAAACTCGATAAATCCGGAACGTGTGTGTCCGTTAATACGACATAGGTTAGCACGAGTAATATGTACTGCATGTGGGATATGTAGCGTTTCTTCTTTGAAAATTTGTCGCATTACCCCCATTTTTGTTGTGTTCTATTAGTGATTTTGTTTCATCTATTTTAGTGTTAAAAATATTTTGAGTCACTACACTGTAAATAAACTGGTTACTATAGTTATTAGCTCATAATATTAGACATCGAACCTTCCAATTAATCTTCCGAGGTTGCAACCATGAATCGCTTTGATTTAAGGTGCTAAAAGTGGGATTTATTTTGCTTCGCAAAATTAACGGGGAATAAAAAGTTATTAACAATATTATCAACAAAAAAAAGCGATTTTTTTTATTTTTTCTCAAATTTTTTGAAAACTAAGTAAGATAGGGTAGTAACTAACTATACATACTTTTTTGTAGAGCACAAAATTATCTACAATAATGATTTGAACAACATTTATCGTCAAGTCAGTCGGTTAGCTTGCACACGCCGTCAAACTCCGAGACTCGAATCCCGAAAACCCTCGATTTCGTCGTTTTTTTTAATGTTGCGCCGATGATTTTTTTCAGTCATTTAAAATAGAATTAAAAATCATATAAATTAATTTAGTAATTATTAATTTGGCGCCGACTTCAAACAATTGAAAGAGATTCTTAAAAGTATTATTAATTTTGCACCGATTTAAAAAAATTGAAAGGAATTCTTAAAAGGCAATACTTTCAATTATTTCATACTTTTTAAAGCTTTTTTCAATTCTTTTTTTTATTTTTTATTTTTTTAATACCTTTTAGAGCTTTTTTGAAGTTGGTTCTATTTTTAAAAAAATTTTTTTATCCTATATGTTCCTTTTTACGGATATTTCTTGAATATTCCGCGGTTCCGATATTAAGCTAACAAACGTTGGCTACACTTTTCTTTTTGACATTTTTTTATCATTTTCCTTATAATTGCGTTCTATTAAGCTAGGTTTGTTGCTTTTCTTTGAGTCGAGGGGCTAACAGTAGTAATGATGAAGTGGTCGATAAAGAATTCCCTAAATTCTCTGACCTTTTTCACAAAATAAAAGTTGTAAGGAAGATAGCCAGGCTATATTTAGGATTAAGAAGAATGGCTATATTTTACAATCTATTTACAGCCATTTTTACTTGACATGAAATCTAATTTTGCCTGCCAAGGTTTAAAATTAATATAAAAATAACACATAACTAGATCGATTATAGGAAATTATCTTAGCCTCAGAATTTATAATTCTATTAATAATATTCGTTTCTGCTGTAAAATAATCTGGTATTGAAGCACATCGCGCTGGGAAAAATCTGCGGCTAATAGCTGTAAGTTTATTATCGCCGAGTGTAATGTGCATTTAACGTGCTGGTCATTAAAGGCGGCCGCAGGGAATGTATTTTGTCGACGTTATACAAACATGTCTTTCTTTCTCTTTCTCTTCCTTCGCCTTATACCCCGAGTGCTCCACACTACGGACGCACATGTTTGCATTTAAGTTCTTGGAAGCGAAACTTTTGATCATTTTTAATTTTACTTCTTTTCTTCTTCTTCCCTCTACTGAATACGTCTTGACCCTCCATCAGAGATAGTTTTCTAAATGGCCACGGAAAGACCCTTTTTATCTCGTACACAATTTCCGAACATTCGCCAATCGTTGATCAATAATATTAGATACTCATGGTTCTTAGTTAGTGTTTCCTTTTTGTAAAGTCAATAATTCTATGAAAATTGCTTTTTATACCGTGTTTGTTCGTCTGTCAAAAATGACGTACGTGTTTTCGAAGACAGCGGGAAATAGGGATAAATAACGGACAAAAGCAGAGGATAGCAGAGGTAAATCTTTTCAGAATTTGGGGACCATTTTAGTAGTCGAAAGTGAAACATAGAGGAAAAAACGGGGGAGAAGGTGAAGGTAAGGAGAGGAACGGAAGAGAGCTTCTAAGAGGACGCTGGAAGGAGGAAGCTGTTTCCCATGACGAGAGAGTAGCTGATGCCGAGGGTGAACCAGGCTTTTTATCGACTTCCGGCGTTACTTGCATGCACGTGCATCGGAGGCCACACGCTGCTCTCTTTGTGGCCGACCCGGCCAGTGGTTCTCAGCCTCGAATAACGTTACTCTACCGCGCGTAACAGGTTGTCGATTTTTCGTCGCAGCTGACTGCCTCGGCATTTCCGATACATACCCACCACCTTGGCGCTACACACCTTGGAGTGGGTGCCGGATACCTTATTCGGACGCGAATAAATCCGTAATAATCCCCCGGACTCTCCCGGAATGGTATTTCGGAAAGGGATATCGTTGCGAGGAGGTACGTTGCTGGGATACGTGGATCGCGAGAGATTATCTCGAGCGATCAACGGGTACGATACCTCGAGTGCTAATTGTTAAAGACCGTTCCTTAATAACAGTGTGCACCGCGTGCCGATACCGGTCGCGCTGTGGACCTCTCGGCCGAGCGCTTTCGCGCGAGTGTGTGTGTGTGTGTGTGTGTGTGTGCGCGCGCGCGCGCGCTACGTGTGAATCTCTCTGGCCGCGCTGGTGGCGAGGTAACATGTGGAACACCGCTCGAGGGCGACGCGGATCCAGTTCCAGGACGTATCTGCCTCGAGATCTTCGAAACGAGCAGCGCTCGCGGCCCGCTCGAGAGCATTGCCGCGCGATCGCTTCCGTCTCAGGCTAAGATGCGAGATACCGGCGCGGTGGGTTTTTCACCGAGCTCCTCATCTTTCTTCCACCGAGGAAGGAACGAGGATAATCAAATAACACTCGAGCGATAGAATCGTCATAATTATGTTAATGCGTTAAGCGAGGCGATTATTTACATCCCACGCAATTCCATACACGTGATATACGTTGTCGCATAATTACACGGCTCGCCGCGAGTATACTTTCGTCGTTGCGTCACAACTCGGAAACGTCGATCTTGAAGCGTTGCGAAGGATGTAGATGGGATGTAAATCAAACCTATAGGTCGAACGCGCGTTAAAGACGAGTATCGTTTTCCTCCCGGAATCGCCGGTCGTGCGTAGCGAAACGCGTCTCACGGAGGACGCGTGCGAAATCGCCAACAGGTGTTGCCGACGTAATCGTCGACGTGTGATTTTATATACTTGACGGCGATCGTGCGTAATTGCACCGCAATTTATCGCGCGGGCCCGCGCGCTTGTTACGAAGAGACCTGGGGATTTAAACTCGATCGGCGCTCTCTTTCCTTCGGAATACCGTTCCCATTTACGACACGTAAAAATTCCCGCACGTGCGCGTCTACGTTCAACGCTCGGTTTTTCCTGAGAAAGAAATGGGACTCTCCCTGATCTTCCTCTTCGAGACATTTAATTCCGAGATTGCTTGGAAAAACACGAAATGTATTGGAGAGTCTTTTAAGGGCTTCAGTGAGAAGCATAAATTTAAAAGTAAATCTCTCACAGTCCATCTCGCGTAATAGACTGAGGGAATGATCATTTCTGACTCGTAGTCAGATCTTCCGTTGAATCTCCACAAGGCAAACATCCCGGATCATGCCTGACATGTCGACATTGGCGGGCAGGTGCCTCGAAACTATCAGCGGGAGCCGGGAGAGAAGGAAACGAAGCCGGAGGGAACGACGGCGGTGAGTGTCGAGGGCACGGAGGAAAGAAGCAGGAGACGAATGGAGGAAGGGGGTGGTGGACGAGAAAGGGTCACTGACACGTCGTCGAGTCGAGTCGTTTTATCGGTCGAGTGCGCAGCCCACATGGTTAAGCTACGTCCACGCCATCCTGCTCCCCTTTCATTCCGTGTCGAGATTCGATCTCTCGCCTCTGGGCTTCTTTTTACATTTCCTACATTAAATTAATATGTATTTTTCGTGACTCGCGCGCGCGTGAAGAACAAGAGATAATAATTGAATTCATTTAGCGAACGTGAATTTTCACGTGTTATTTCGCATACTTCGCGAGTGAGAGTATCGCTTAATCGAATTTGAAATTGATTTTTTTTCTTGGCAATAAAATGAATTTAATCCGATTTTCTAAGCTTCATCGCGGACTCGATCAATAAAATATAATTTAAATCGAGTATCTGTTAAAATGTATTTTACATTACATTAACTTCTAGCTCTTACTTTGCTAAAATTTTTCGACTTTTCATGTTAAAGATCTTAAATATATAAGCACAATCGACTCGAAATGTAATTACTAAAAATACTTTTTCCTGAAGCCGGATTACTTACGGAATGAATCGATAAGCAACCTCGATTTCCCCTATCTTTATTACATATTATTCATTTACGAGAGAGATTCTCAGAATATCGTCGCATCATGCCGTCATGAGGAAGAAAATATTTGATGATATTTGAAGATTGGTATCTCTTCAATTCACGATTATGACGGTTTTTATTTATTCAAGTTTTATTTGCCCAGTTTTTTTAATAACGGCGCATTATCTCGTGCAGCTGAGCAACCAATGCGCGAAATTCCAAATACTAAACTTTAATACTGCGATAATTACGGCGGGCTATATTTGTGCCAGTCACAACGCTGCGCGCGACACACGAGATGAAGCGAAGACAAAGAGAGAGTAAAACGACCAATTGCAATATTTGTTGTATTTAGTATTGCAAGTTATTTATATTATTCCCTTTTTTATTTTCGCACAGAAAGAAAGAAGTGTCAAATCAATATTGATGTATATATGTATGTAAAAATATGTAATTTTAAAATGAGACTATATATTGCGTTCAACAAAAAAAACTTACTTAAATGAAGTCATTTATATTATGATTAACCAAAATATTATATAGTATAATCAAGAAAAAAAGTTGAAATAAAAGTTGAAATTCTTATAAGAAGATTATATATTCTTGCGTATATACAAGTAGGTATATCAGTGTTGATTTGATACTTCTTTTTTTCTGCGCGATGATAATTTGATATTGGCCAACTTAATTATCTTATTTGTTAATTTATCCGCTATCTTGAAGTAGAAAAATTGCAAAATTTCTTAATTTCTTTTCCAAACTTCTCACAGTTTTTTACTTATGAATCTTCGTTGTATTAGTTGCAAGTTAACGAGTAGCAAATCACACCCCGCGCATGCAGGGATCATTATGATGGTATTTAATTAAACCGCGTCGGGTCAGGCAATCACGCGTGACTTAATTCCGTCTGGTAATCGTGGATTTTTCCAACATCCCGCGCTCCATCGGGGATTCTTTTCGACTCGCGAGTCCGGGTTATCGCTGGATGTCGCAAGAGCGGCGCCACGTAGTTGCAAGAGTCGGCTGAACCGCTATTGTCTCATCCTGCATTTCTTTCGCCACAAGCGACTAAGTAGATATACGATATTTTTTATTGAAAATGTAGAACAAGTCTCCCCCGGAGTCTACAGATTGTCTGTCTATAATAATCGGGAAACGGTTTATTTTCACGATTGCAGTTACATCGACTGACGATAAATTCAGATAAATTCAATGAAAACTTATTTCGTAAAATTGTGAAAGAGCACCTTATTAATATAAATAAACTTCGAAAGCGCTTGTAAAATTAAAAAAAAAAAACTATTTTCCACCGCTCGGCGTCGAAGACGCGATATTTTTCTTACCGATAAAGGCTTATCTATAGACTCGCTAATGTGCGTTGCAAGCGCAATTATGTGCATGCGCGCAGGTGGAGCGCTGTTGCGTTATCAAATATTTCGTAACTTGTGTCTGTATGGAAATAAAGTGTAACAGGCGCGATAAAGAGGAAAGGGGGAACAGAGAAAGGGAGACAGAAACGGAAGAGGCACATATTGAGTATCATGTGATAAGCTTTTCGAATTAACCTATACAGTAACGTCAACAAAAATTAGCAGACAAAGGAAAAATCGAAATAAAATTTACTTGACGTTTACATATAGATATGTATTTTTACACATTTATTAAAATATACAAAGTAGCTTTTATCGCCAGATACAAGTAAAAATTCCTGATGGATTCGGTGACGATCCCACGATTATCAAAATGGAGGACCCATGATTTACGCGGATGCTGACCCCTTTGTTTGTAGGAGCAGGTAAAAGGATGAACCGGGAAATATTCAGTCGGAAGGAAGGTAAAACTTACCGAAAAAAAAACCTAGCTAGTCGATATCTCTTCTGTTAGCACAGTTGCTCTCGCCGTCACGAAACGTCGGAAAATCCAGGCTGCTAAGGAATCCCGCAAACATAAATCAGTCAATAAGCGCCGGCTGCGCACCTGTAACGTCGCTTTCGCTCTCGTGACCTCAGAAATTCACGTCCGTACCTCGATAAGGCAAACTTGAAAAAATTTAAAATCGAACGCAGACGAAATCGCGATGTTATGTATACGATTACGTATACGCTCGCGTATCGAAAAGTTGGAAAAATAATACTCGCATACGATCTATTATTATCGTAATATTTTCTGTGAAAACATCGAAATTCCATGAAGATTTGCGGTTTTAAAGCAGTTACATCGTGACTGCCTATTATTATTTTTATTATTATTATTATTATTATTATTATTACGTCAATTGTTACGTCAACGGGTCTCTAAAGAAGCATGCAATCGCTTTTTTCTCGACCGTAGATCGATGGAATACGTTGCAATCTTTCGAGATTACGCGAATTTGAGAATCATGCTGCGATTAACGTATTTCTGTCAAAATAAATTCGACCGTGCTGAAGAGCATTCTTCGGACACGATCTACCCCCCTCCGAGCAAGTTTCAACATCCATCGTTATCTATATTTAATGAAATAACAATCTCGCCGATTTCCACGGCGGAGCGGCAAGATCTCGCGATTTATCGGCGACCGATCGGAGTCTCGATAACGCGCACCGTGCTATCTCCGTCCTGATCCGCGAAATTATCGCACGCTTTTCGTATCGGCATGACGATAATACGTTCTCGGCGCGACGTGGAAGCGGCGATAAGGTCTTCGCGATTCGGATCGACCGCGATCGCGAAGATTCGCTTCCGCCTTGAGGAACGATACGCGCGCGCGCGCGCTCATCACGATTAAGTCACCTTCTGTTTTACGCGAAAAGCACGGGCACGTGATAAGCGCGCGTCGATAATGCACGTTTCTCGATACCTGTCGTGCGTCAAACGCATAAATACTTGGAAAACGCAACGCGAAGGGCCCGGCAGAGAGTTTATCTTCGAGGACGTCGAGAACGCGCCTTGCGTTTGACAAATTAAGGAAGGGGGAAAATGTGACGACGTACTCGGTATTCTCTCTATATGAGAAATTATTGAAACGTACCAATTAGGACATTTTCAGAATATCGTAATCTCTTCCTCTTTGAAACGTGTATGCATTGATTATTTTTTGTACAATACTTAAATACACAATCCATCCAAAAAAGTCCAGACAGTCTGAGCGAAAGTACAAAATATATTGTAAATATTGTTCTCCATGCACGTTATAGCGAGATCGAAATATCCGTCGCTACCGTGAGGAAAAGACCACGGATGTTACCGCTTCTCAAGTGAACAGCAAATGGGAAATTATTTGGATTTCTGATTAGATAAAGAACGCGGCGTATCTGATTATCGCTGTTATGCGTGACCTTACCTGCGTTCGACTATGGAATGAAAATTGAGAGAAAGAGAGAGAGATCGACGCCATTTATTATACCGCGACGTTCCCTGGTTCGTTAGTTAAAAAGTTCCGGGAGTGGAACTGCTTAGCGGAGCTCGTGATTGGAAAGTCGTCCTGATGCCTTTCCTGTCTTTTTCCACGTGACCTTGGACTGGTCGGCGAACTCGAGTAATTTTCGATCATCGCAAGCTCGACGCTTGCGTCACGTCCTCGCAGATTCACCAGCAAGTTGGTAAACCAAGTTTTCGGTAAGAACAAGTCATTAGACAACTGGATTTTCTCGCCACCCGACGAGATAAAGTTTGATAATTCGTCCTCTTCATACTTATGCGTCAAGTTTATTTCGTTGCTGTTCGTTGCAGCTTTTCAATTCTTATCGTTGAATAATATGGCGCAATATTTAATACTTTTTTCCGGTTTGATTAAATCAGCGGTTTGCGGATTAGCTTCACGCAAATAACACGTAATTTTATATCGAAACGAGAGGTCACGTATCTGATCTTCAGTAAATTATGCAGTTGGCGTCAGAAAATCGATGAACTTTTTGCTTAAATAGGTAATTTCTGCAAATGCGTTTCTATATATACAAGTCGAAAGTGGTAACGATAATTAATTAATTATCTTATAGCATTATTAATACGCTTGAATCGTTAAATTATTCGCGAATCGTAAATATTAACATTCTAAAAACTCTGGTCATTGTATCTTCAGCTTCTCTAGGAGAGCGAGAGCGAGAGAGAGAGAGAGAGAGAGAGAGAGAGAGAGAGAGAGAGAGAGAG
>NW_020215942.1:76998-117317 GCF_003070985.1 Temnothorax curvispinosus | reverse complement strand
GAGAGAGAGAGAGAGAGAGAGAGAGAGAGAGAGAGAGAGAGAGAGAGTACATATTTCTCCACAAACATTATCTGCTAAACGAAAGCTATCTCAGCTATTTTCCAACTATCGTGTAGCGTAGTTTCGATGTTTCTCGTTCGGACTTTTCTATCCGCAAAAACTTAACGTTCGTGCAGAGCTCGACATGTTCGCGTGAGGAGCGCGGACGGATATTTGCGGAACGTCCCGTCGTAACGTAACAAAAGCGAAGGGAAGGCCGGGCAAACGGGAAAGAAGGAGAGAACGGACGGAACCGAAGGTATAGGTATAGAGGAGAACGTCGCGCTCGTTTCAGCCGCTACCACGCATTTATTTCCTTGCACTTCTCTCGGCTGCTCGACTTTCTCCGGTCGGTCTCGGTACCGCTCGGAGGCCAGTCTGCGGATACCCGGATCCGTGTTTACGCGTGCAACACGCGTAACGCACGATTACGCGGCGAGCGCGTAACTCGTGGCGCGGCCGCGTGACCAGCGATTGCCGATGGTGCGCAAAGATCAACGACGTAGATAACGCCAAGTTGCCACCGCGCATTTTTTAGCGTTAATGAATTTGTTCGCTCAACGTATAAACGAACGCGTAAACCAAGATCGGCGATGATCTTCGGTTCTCCAAAAGCTGCACCGACGACGTAGGGACTGTGATGTCCTGACTTTAATCTCGGTTTAACTTGCACTTTTTATCTTTTTCTAAAAATTAGGAATAGATAAAAAGTCAGTTAAATTCTATTTTCCAACTATTAAAGTAAGTAAGTTAAGATCCGAAACGAACACAGACCGACGTTTGCCAGCGGCTGATGCTTCGGATACAATTAACAGTAATATTAACAGTAATATTCGTTAATATCAACTCAAAAAAATACTTATTACAATATGTACTCGTTATTACATCGAGGGCATATTTCGTCGAAACGCATTCTCAAACTGGTTAAACTTGCCGTGGCCGATTAGCTTCAGACTTCTTACACACTCGGCAGAAGATATCGGTGTGATAAGATTACCCAATTATCTTCGATCGTACAAAGCAGGAAAACTATTTTCTTCCGTGAAACTTCGTGCGAGTCGCGTCAAGAGGCGGGTCAACAGCGTCATCGGCACTAAAGCTTCGGTAACGCGTCATGCACCGGGAACGCGTTTCCTTATTGCGGCTTATCTCCAGGCAATCGCGTTTGCGTCGATATTCGGTCTTCGCGGAAACTTCCACTTTCCGCGAGGAAACCGCGAGTTCTTTGCGAAAAACCGGATTTTTTTTTTTTTTATTATTTCTTTCATATTACGTGCATCGTTAATCATCGTGACGTACCATCCTTTGTCTGATAACTTAAGGTCGATATAAAAATATTATTATGTTTGCCTGGGTTATTTTTGGAATTTACTGACGCTATGTATACAAATTTATTTTTTAAAATCGTCTATAGATATTCCGAATAAAATCGGGAGGCGACGCGACGCTGGAAGCTATATTATCAACAGCGCGCTGTTATCGGTGAAGTTACATCCAACGCATAAATGACGGATCGATTGTCACAGCAAACAATGAATGTTGACCTTTGAAATCCTGTATTACAACAATATCTAACCGCCGTATCTAGTACCTTTACGAGTGCAAATCACTCGTGAAGGTTCAAAGTGCGACGTAAAGTTGATAATCGCGAGTATGTGCTCTTTCTTCAAAAATAAATAACGCCTTAAGAAAAAAAGGTGAATGTACCGGAAGGGCGCTAAGTAACAGATTTCAGACGTGCGAGATTGGAGATTCGTTAAAAATCGCTGTCCGCTAATTACTGCGCCAGTTTACGTATCTCGCGCAGGTATGTTAGCCGTATTAATCACTCGCGCGCGGTAGTGCAGCTCGACATCGGCGGACAAAGAGACAGGAGCCGATAAAGCGTCCACGTGCGTGCGTGCGTGCAAGCGAGAGCGCGCGCGCGCGAGAGAGAGAGAGAGAGAGAGAAGGAGAAACAGGAAGTGAAGGAAACCCGGAAGGGTACGGCGCGAGGAGGAAGAAACGCGAAACGGGTATCCGATAGAGAAGGAGGAGATAAGGCTCTCCTTCGCGTTCTTGAACGTTATACATGATAAATCTTAAATCCTAGTTCGAACGCGCGCGCCAAGGACCTTCCTCCTTCCTCCTTCCACCGTGTACGCGAACCGATTCCTCGTACCTCCTTGTATGTACGTACCTCTTCCTGGTTGTATTTTCAGACATGCACCCACACGAGGTCGCAACACACACACACACAGAGCATGTGGACACACGTCACCCACCGTCGCCTCGGGCGTGCATCGATACCCGTTATTTTTACCCAATTGGTGAACAGGGAATAGGGTACCCGCTGCGCCACGCGATATTTTTTTCCGGATTCCATCTCGCGGCACGCAACCGTTAATAAAACAAAATAAAATAATTAACCAAATCGCAGGAAAATATATAATTAGGAAAGTAAGATCATTTCTCTGATACCGATATCGCGTCCGATATTTTAAATATTCGATAGTATTACGTTGCGCGCGGATATAGCTGTTCCTAATTTCCTGCGTGATTCATTCGTCGCGCTATTAACGGCCAACCGCGTCGAGATACCGCGTTCGTAGAATTATTTTTTTTACCATGTAACTCTTCAGGCTCGACAACTATCGCTCGCGATTGGACGCGCTTTCCGAATAACCGTTTAGTCCGGAGCGGTTCTTGCCGAGCGATTATTATGCGCCGCGTCGCCCGTCGGTGGCGTGACACGCGGACGTGTCGGCGCCGTTCACGCTTAATTATCGATATACGACGGTCCGCGCTCTAATGAATGATCCGCGCGTAATTGACGAGAGCGATCGCTATCGCGCGGTATCGTATTATTAATGCACGTTAATTGTCGCTCGCGCGATACGAGAATCGAAACTTCGCCGTTGACGCACGGGTTGACGTTTGACTCTTTTTGCCTTTTCCGACGTTGCGAAACGCATCCGCGTCCGTTTTGATCCGTCCGTCTTGCGCATCCGCCTCGTGTGCGTGCGTGTGCCACATGCGCGGATGCGTGGTACTTACCTACTCTTCCTTCTCGACCCGAGAAGACGCCGCGACGACGTCAGAGCGACGTTGTTACACCGCACGGATAATTTCTTGCAAGATCATCGGCTCGTTCGCGCAAAGATATCGCTAAAGATCGCTTTTTATACTCATCATAGTACTGATCCTTGAAGATTCTAATTGGTCCATTAATGTTTTTCTACTCTAGGCAGATCTGTTTTCTGGGATTTTTGTTCATCGCGAGAAATTAATTACTTCAACGCGCGGAGACAAGATGTATAAAATGTATTGGTCGAGAGATAGACATTCTCTCTTTAAATTAATTTATTATTAATAATTGGCTGTGTACCACGTAATACATATTATTCGCTGCATTTTTATTACTAACGTATAAACCCGTTATATCATACGTTCGAATTATTTTTTACGTACGGTGTAAAAAATAATCCCTACTCATACACGATTTATCGCTTATCACACGCTTGGTGCACACAGCCCAAGATTTCGTATCTCGTAAGAGTATACACGTCAAGAGAGTCATCGTCGAGAGACTCGCTTTGGATCGCGCAACAATGGTACCGGGTCGAGCGATATCGCGAGCGAGTGTATGCGTGTCGTGCGTGTGTACGTGCGTGTTAATCTTAACAAATCGCACATGTCGTTTCCTTATGCGCGGGTTACGCAACCGGTCGTTTGTGTGTACGTGCCAGCAGGCCGATATGAATAAGGCATAACGAACCTCTGACATTAAGGGGACCGCGACGATCGACGAAGAGAGACAACAACGACAGCGACGACAACGTTGACGACGACGACATCGACGACGACGACGGTGGCAATGTAACCGACATCCTTACAGGACGGCGAGACCGAAACGACAAGGTATGACGAGATCTATCTAATCATGGATCCTTTGCCGACCCGCCGGCTGACCGATTACAGCCCCGAGGCGCGTCGCGTTTGACTGACGGGAATTAAATTGTCCCCCGGGGAGGAGAAAACGTTTTATACTTTATCGCTCGCTCCACGAAACGTAGGTATTTCTCGGCCGACGAGCCGCCCGCGCTGGCTGTTAGTGCTCTGGCGCGCAGATTGCGGCGTTTCACATGAGGAGCACGTGGTGTCACCTCATGCATTTCAACTTCACGGTCGATTCGATTTAAATACAATCATCGCGTCTCGTCGCGGCGAAAAAAAAAAGACCGCTGATTCAAAGATTGCGGGAGATGAATTCAGAATGTCTTTATTATCGAATGCGTGTTACTTTTAGTGTTTTTATCTTCACGCTGGCGCGAACGAGAATGAATATTCCATTCTCTTGATTCGCTCATTTACATGATTCATTCGCGCCTTCCGCGACATTCGGAGTCTGCGAATCGAGGCCTGCAGCTTCCGGTAATATTTACATACATGTCGCGGCGCGAGACACGTGGCTGTTGCGTTACGATGCGTGATGGCGAATGACAGTTACTGCCCGAGCTGCGTTATCTACACGCGCAAACGATTATCGCACTCACTTCTACGTGAAGACTTCCGAGCTATTCCGACACGCGACAACGTAAACACATTTGCAACGGCGAGATCGGTCGAGAGCTTTTTCGCATCGGAAAACCCAGTCGTTAAGTCGCAAGATCGATCGTAAACAAGACGGTGTATAATCAAGGTCACCTGCAGGTCCCCACGTGACAGGAACATTATTGGATTGAGAAAAGAGGAGAGGAAATGTCGGAGTAAAGAAGAGAAAGACAAAGCTTAGGGAGAAAAAAAGATACAAGATTTAGGAAAAGAAAGAGAAAAACGAAAAAAAAAAGAATTTATCTGTTTTATGAATTAGTTTAATCTATTCTTTTTGTTTATCGGCAACTAAAGAAAGTAATTATTAACGAAAGTAATTTCGAAAGACGAAAAAATCAATCTTAAATCTAACCAACATTATTGTAAGATATGTTCATCTTTTAGTTTATCTTGTTTAAAATATATATTGTATATATATCACTACGTGGATACCATGGGCTTTTTAAGGCACAGTCAATTTTTCGTATTTCACAATTTTCTCCTGATGTGTCAACACTTAAAAAAAATTGCAACAGTTCCGGCCTTATATAAGTATAGAAATCACTTTTTGAAACCTTAAAGATGATATATGAATTTTTATAGATTTTTTGTAACACAGAAACGCTTTCAAAAACCCTTTAGACTTAAGTATCTATATAGGTGTCCCGGGTGAGTGCTCCAAAAACACGGTGTCCGCACAGTGATACATATATATGTATATACATATAGTTGATTGCGTCATGTAATTAAAATTATATTAAAATTCGCAAAAGAGAGAGCGGAATAATTGAGACGCATGTTGAAACTGAAGAAGAGGAGCTCTCCAAGTTCTCAGGGGTTTTCAAGAACTTAAACATGTATTACGCAAGTGCCGTGCCGTGACGTGGCGCAAAGAAATAGGCAACGCGGAAATGTCAGCGTTACCTCGTCGCGATCGAACGCACTTCCGGTGCGCTCTTCGTCCTTCAGTTCGCGCACCGGAAGTCTCAAGTGGCGTCGCGGTTGCAATTTTTTGCGACCCGTCTCTTCCGTTGCGATTTGCGAAGGCGATCAGTTCTCTTTTCTTCCGTCGCCAAGGAAAAAAAAAAGCTATTCGCAAAGGAGAAACACGCGAACGGAACCGCAGAATCCGGTGTTTTCTTCGTACCTTCCTTGCGAGGGGAAAAATATATGTCTCGCGCAATTATCGCTCTTTTCGTCTCTCGCATTCCGATACGCTAAAATCGTCTCGGTCAAAGCTGTAAAATGCGCTGGTAATTTGAAATGTTATCCCCTAAGGTGATCGATTTCAAGTCGATGGCCATTGAAAGATATTTTCATATCTGTGGATCTTTCGTCTTGTAATTCGGAGTTAAGTAATATAAATCAATGGCAGAATGAGCAACGCAGAAGCCAACATCACGAGGCAGATGCGAAGGCGATCACTCAAATCCCATCCCTCGTCGCCGCTTCTCAAGTAGCCGCTTTAATTAGCCGAGTCGCAAAAAAATCGCCGACCGAAAGGAGCACCTGAGTATGAGGCCGCTTGCTTACTCGCGGTATTTAAAGGAGAGAAGGGAGGGGGGAGACCGAAGAGACGACCAGGATTTCCTGGTGCGAGACAACGGCACATCGACCTTCGCATGCCGAGGTTCCTGCCTTCTTCCCTCGGGGCAATCCTCTCTGTCTCTCTTTCTTCTTTCTCTCTCTCTCTTCTCGAGTCAGCATCGCGCCGCAATTGTGCCGTCGAGAGCTTCCTCCGATCATTTTTCGAAGTGTCACAAAGGAGATTTTTTTTTTACTGAAAATATTCCGGAACCCGTCGATCACCGAATCTCGAGTAAAAAAGGAGCCGAATAATGACAGAGACTGGCTTGCTTTTTCAAGAGTTTTAAAATTAACTTTTATATACTTGTATTTTTATTTTTATTTACGGCAATAATCAATATAATAAATGCAGCGATTAAAAAAAAAGTAGTAATTAGGGAAGAATAAATTAAAGTGAAAGTGTTTTGTAACTATATAAACATTTCTGTTTTCTAACAATAAGCACGAAATTGGAGTTGCTTATTGTTCCGAAATATTCGAACAGCGATAACGTTAAATATGTAAAGCGACATAAACAGTATCACATTACAATAGTTGTATAATTTTACCTCGATAATATCGAACGCGCGGTGACGTCAATAGGCTTTTTCCTATCGCAAGTCCGCTCGACGAGACGTATTAAATCAGATCGTAACCATGATTTTTTCGCGTTACAATGTCACGAGTCAAAGTATAAGAAAGCTATAGACATGCCGCGCGACATTAGGCGCAATCACGCACCGATACGTTAATAATTATATCTAACCGAGCACGCAGATTATAAACATATGATTATCACGTAAATAGTGTCATTACCGAGATGAGGAAGCCACCTCGCTTTATACTACTCTTTTACAATTAGTTCCTTTTTGTTTACATTCTAACGTAACTTTATCGCGAGGTCTTCCGCATAACCGACGATATTCTGGACCACAAGGTGTGCAATTGTATAACTGATATAACATATAAACCTTACGAAGTGACTCAGTCTGAATTTTAATGACGTATCCTCTGAAGTCGAAGACTGTAGCTACGAAACACTTCTAGTTCCGGTATATCGTAAGCGACGGAAATTAAAGGACCGAGGTTCTGGAAGCAATTAAACGGTGTGTAAAGAGATTTCGAATGAATGGTGTAAGCCCGAAACTGAGAATCTAGACGTTGGCCGTGCGCTATAAGGAGTTTCGCTTAGCTGCTCTCTGGTCCCCGCGAGCCGACGTCGAGAACGGAAATAGCTTCGTCGACGTCGATGGAAATACGTTATGTAAATCCACGTTTCCTGCCGGCTTTCATTCTTATGCCCCCACATTCTATGCTAATAGTCGATGAACGTCTGCGAACCGGTCGCCGATCAGGAAATGGAGAACGACGACGTATCGAAACGCCGCCGTCGCGACGCTTCTCTTCCTCTCCTCTCTTCCCCTATTCTCGTCTTCTTCTCTCCTCTCCCCGTCTTCTCTTCGCCTCTTCTCTTCTCATCTTCTCTCTTCTTAAATCATCTTGCTTGCTCCACGTCCACGGTGTAAGAAGTCGACGTGTAACTGTAATCTGGCGCTATTATCTTCCGCCGTTCTACATCGGAGAGCCGATCGTTAGATGTGGTAAAGCGCTATATATCAGGGATCGATTTTCGACGATATAGATACGGAAGATTGCACTTTACGTCACACAGTGTCGCGTCTCCATAGTCGCAAATAAATATATATAGATCACTTTCGTGCGCCTGTAGCGTCGAAATGACGCCAACGGTATATCGTTTCGTGTTACGTGCTCGCTAAGCAGATCGAGCGATAATGTTGTATCTGATTGCAAGATTTAATAAAGTCATAATTTCTAAGAAAAAAATGATACTGGAATGATATCAGAACATTCAACTAGTTATTAAATCACAAAGATGTATTTATTACGTATAGATGTAAATTAAATATTTACAAGACTACGCGAGTCAACTTACATTTCTGGTATATCGACCTACCTCATTACGAGATTTGCATGAATCACAAGATTCTAAAAAATCAGATCTGTTAATAAACTTGATTTATTTCTTCTGTTGCAGAAGTCATCAGTAAATCTGAGGGCGTGTTATGAAATTGCTGCCACCGATTCAGATATCGCAGCTACCGGCGGTTTCCGCTGCGGGCGGAATGACCGGAATGGAGCCCCGGCTGCCCCCAGGTATATCCTTGCCTTTCAGTCCGGACTGGGTCTGGAGGGCCCAGTATGGGCCTTCGATGGGTTTCCCACCGACACACCCACAGCCCAATCCCGTCTTGGACTTTAAAACTCACCTACCAACGAGTTTGGGTAAATATTATAATATTAAGAATAATATATTATAACATTAAGTATAACATTATAAATTTCTTTACGTTGAGTTTGTAAAATAAAAGTGTTCGTGGACCGATTTCAGGTCTCATAGAATTTTTATGTGAGTAACGTTGATCGTGAGTAAAAACGAAGCTAAATAATATTTCTTTTATCGCACTTTAATTGCTCCGATTTTTTAGATTAATTCATATTATTCGTATCGATATTAATACGTTGTTATATTGAAGGTATTACTGAATTAATTAAGAACGCATAGACGATGTTAAACCGCATAGTGGTCACAAAGACCGCCGCGAATACAGCCAATGGCATCTTCTCTCCTTTCAGTGTCCGACCCTAGACTGTGGTCACGGGAGGACGTGGCAGCGTTCCTGCGGTGGGCTGAACGGGAATTCGACCTGCCGCCGTTCGACATGGACGTGTTCCAGATGAACGGCAAGGCCCTGTGCCTGCTGACCAAGGCCGATATGGGCGAGAGGTGTCCGAGCGCTGGCGACGTGCTGCACAATGTGCTGACCATGCTGGTGCGCGACTATAGTCAGCTACAGAGATGCCTGCCGAGCAGTCCGGTGACACCTACCAGACCGTCCACGTATCCGCTGAGTCCACATTCGCATCCGCCTACGCCGACGTGGACGGAGACGCAGCCATACGCCTCGAATCTCGCCTCGCTGATGTCGGCCAATTCGGTGACGCTGTCGCCGGCGCCGTCCGTGGACAGTCAGTCGGGCTCACCTAGCCACGCGACTGACGCGAATCAGACGCAGGTCTACAAGAGCGATTCGGACGAGGACAATACTCATCAGGTATCGAGTGGCAACAGCAGCCCACCGGCCACGCCAACCGCCTTGACGGCACAGAGGCTCAGCGAAGTGAGCGTCAAGGACCAACCGAGCCCGACGTTACCGCACCAATTGATGCCGCTGACGCCCGGTGCCTACCGATCGACCGCCGCCAGCGCGACCAGAGAGTTCTTCCCCAGCGATTCGTCAGAGCCCAACACTAGTTAGTATCTGCGATTAACCCGCGATTTTTAGTCGTAGTCGACGAAACGCAACTGTTTTTAGATAACGCAAATGCGTCATAAAGATAGCTAAGAAATGCCAATTTTCCATTCTTATATTTTTTTGGATTGTTAATTAATATTAGACGACACTTTATTAAAGACAGAATCTCGTTATACCGTTGCTTTAATCCTCCCATGGTTGTTATTCACATTGTAGCACAATTTCCGCCGTTCTGTTTAGACGGAAGACTGCTCTGGGATTTCCTTCAGCAATTGCTGAACGACCCCGCGCAACGGTATCAGCATTACATCTCGTGGAAGAGTCGGGAAACTGGCGTCTTTAAGATCGTCGATCCGCCTGGTCTAGCGCGACTCTGGGGCATCCAGAAGAATCATCTCTCTATGAATTACGACAAAATGAGCAGAGCTTTACGTTATTACTACCGCGTGAACATACTTAGAAAAGTCCAGGGCGAACGACATTGCTACCAGTGAGTATTATTGCAATAAATAATTAGTCCGTGATTACTGTACAAAAAAAATGTGATAGAGATATAATACGACGAGTAAATTTGTTAATTTTGAAATAATTTCAATAAAATATTAATACAACGATAACTTTCGTATTTAGAATATGTAAAAGTTATATACGGGCAAAAAGAATTCAATGAGTCATATTTGCAGATTTCTGCGTAATTCGATCGAGTTGAAGAACATCAAGAACATATCATCGCTGCGCAATCAGATGCGAATAAAGTCGGAACCGGAGGAGGAGAGGGGTCTCGGAAGTCCCGAGGTGGAACCGGAAGCGGACATGCCGACGGACCTCTCGATGTCCAGCATGAACCAGCCGTCGAGCGAACAGCAGCAGCAGCCCCTGTCGTTGCACGACCCACCTGCCAAGTACAGAAGTCACGCGTACAATCTCGTTAAGACCAATCAGGAGCCGGAAGAGAGGAAGTGACGCGGGACCTAGCGATGGTAGGAACGCAATGATCGTGCGTAATCATTAACCGCACCACGGCGGCCTACGAGGCCGGCGGCGAAATGACGTAAGAAGGGTACCACATCGGCAACCGATCGACGAACTGCGGAGTGAAATCGGAGATCGCTCGCAAGCGATCATCGACTCCGTCCGGTTTGTTCATAAGAACGTGGCTGGCATCGTCTGCATGAAGATACGTGAAGATCTTCAAGATGGAAAAAGGCGGAATCCGAAAAACATAATTCATCGATGAAGCTCGGAAAGATGCGATAATGAAGATCAGATCTAATCTCGGAAGTGGTAGTTGATGTAGAGAAAAGCATGCCATGATGGCTGGAGATTTTGCCGAATGCAATCGTTAATAAATCGTAGAACGCTCGAAATATAAATCGAAAGGACGAAACGTTATGAAAGCTACGATCTTGTATGCTAACATGTTATGAGACTTTCTGCGAATAATCGTCAAAATGAAAGAAGACAAACGAGCATTCACGTTTATTCAACTCACAGAGGCACATTAATTGATGCTTTAGGGATGAGGGATTCTTTAAAGATCCAAGAAATTAAATTTTATGCCCTTTGTGCCCAATTCTATGTATTTGTCGGGGACTCAAAGTTGCAATCACGCAGAATCCTATTTTCGTCGTTATATGTAAGAGTGCGATAAGAAGCTCAAGAAGAGAATATCCCCCTCATGGTGTAAATCAGATAATGACTCGGTCCCTTCCTTCCTTTTCGCCCTCACACAGATTCTACTGACAATGAGTACTGATAATGACAGATGCTTCAATGTGAAGCTGAATCTTCGCGGATATTCCGCCCTATCCCTTTCTCCACTTCACTCCCTCGTAACGGAACAAACCATCCGTACCGGACAATTTCCCTTCCATTTTTACAACGACGAGGTGTGTATGAAACGTACGGTCTTGGGTGCACTTAAAGAACCATACACACGACGATTCAATGTACAAAGAATGCCAGAAGAATAACTGTTACCAGGTCTTTCCTTTCTTACGCGTTTCTCTTTCTCTTTTTTTTTTCTTAATCTTAAGTATATATTCTGTGATGTACGACTTTTTTTCCCTTGCCGAAAGGTAGTCCATGAATAAGGTCGATCCCAAAGAGAGACTCTACTTGATTTGAGACATTCAATGTAAATGCATCACAGAAAAATTACGTTATTAATATTTCCATAGTTTCTGATGTACAAAGAGCTTGACAAAATCTTTTCACGACAGTTCAATAATTATGTATATCTATGTAGAATCAGATTTTCGAAGAAAGATTTAGTTGGATTTTCTCAGGCTCTTACTGTATATGCGCTGAAACGGTTCTCCGTTTACTTTCACGTATTTGTGCCAAGAACATTTGCCGTTTAATAAGAGAACGTTTTATGTATTTAGTCGACTGTTCCAAAAAAACTCGATATATCACGATTTTGGAACCAATATTACATCCCTTGTGCTCGATGTACGTGTTATATCAAGGATTACGCGCCACAATCGAGTGTCGTATAATCGATTATACGTTATACGTTGTAGGAACTGTATATAAGCGGAATTAATGAACTGAATTAATAAATTGTAAATGCGAATGAAAGCTAAGACGAATATTAGAGGAGTAGTGCAAGAATATTATGGAAATTCGGGGCCAGAGTTAGAATATATAAATTTATCTATAGAAAGAATATATATACATATATTTTACTATCAAAATTTATATTCGAAATTTCTATATTTGTTGCCTGTGTGATTGTGGCTTACATTCCACGACTCTTTATCCGAGGTTTGTCAACCAGGGGATAAACCGCGAAAGTCCGCGAAAGAGGACTGTAGAAAAGAACATGATAAAACAAGACGCATATACAATTAGGAAACAGATTTTAAGAAGATTGCTAATTGTATTTTTGCACTTGAAATTATAAAATCGATATATAAAACCGAAGATGTAAAAGCTTGAGAGATATAAAATTGAGAAAATATGAGAGAACTCTAAAGTATGAGTGCGAGCGAAAGGAAGACAGAATGAATGAGGCAGGTATGATATATAAATATTGAGAAATATATATCTGGCTTCTTGTATACTGTGATCTCTATACTATATAATGCAGAACGAGTTACATAGTTGAATAGGAATTATTATCTAAATAAAATGCGTATGCATGTTACACACACTAGATAAAACGTCTGTCTAAAAATTGCGTGATGTTATCGAGATAAGATATATATATCTATAAAGATACACACATGTATACACATATATACATATAAAGAACATATGTGTGTGTACGTCTATATATTAAAGATATATATATCATTATAGATATATGTATGTACATCTTTTCTCCTTACAATCGTGTAAATAATTTTCACATGGACAAATGTCAGAGGAACGGATATATATATAGATACACGGTCTGTGTCTCGTTGAGCGTTTACTTGGCGCGAGACACTGCCGTGTCTCTCAACAAATGAATAAATATACACATATAAATATATTTATATAAAAATATATGTATATAATATATATAAATATATTTATATGTGCATGTATATGTATGTAACAGCATATATGAAGACATAATAATAGTGCGAAACAATGCATATACGTCTAAGATTGAAGAAATTTATATATATCGTTTCGCGTGTATAAAACAATGTAAAATTCTAGAAATTAGAACTGTTTTATTATATAAGTTGTTATATGAAGAGTACATGAAATAATGAATGTTGTAAATATAGACTTATTTAGTTATTAAGAAGGTACGTATACTATTCTTTTAATTCATCCAAAATACAATTTGCGAAAAATAAATTTTTTTCAGACACTAATCATCAATATATCTAACATGCATTTGGACACCAACAGTTTTACAGTTTTTAATGAATCGAATTGCAGCAAGGATTACATGAACAATATTAAGTTCATGAATATATTTGACGTTTCAAATATAAACAAAGATATATTTTATGCAAATACAAGTCGTTCTAATTATCCACATAGATTGCAGAATAAAAGGAAATAAAATGTCTATTTCTGCATTAATTTTTATTGAAAAAAAAAAAGATAGAAAATATATGTATTGTTTACACATGAAAACTTCTTATTTTAAAAATATTACATCGTCTGCTATGATAGATGTACTGGAGGATAGGTTTCCATCCCCATCTTTGAATTCACTGTAACTTATTCTACCATTTATCATCGCTCGCTGACCTTTTTTCAGATATTTATATACAGTGTCTCTTAAACTAGGCTTAAAAACACATATCTTGTGCCAGTCTGTTCTTTGCATAAATTCACCTGGAAATAAATAAATATACTTCAATATATCACCTGGGAATAAATAAATATACTTTAATATAATTATTCTGTTCAGGCTCGATCTCGACGAGATCACCTGAGATGCCGGGTCGCTCAGACTTGAGCGCGGAGCGAGTGTGACGCGGAGGAATTCACGCTAGGATCGGTGTGGGAAAAAAAGGCAGCGAAAATGTTGGAGAACACCGTTCAATTCGCAATAGACAAGCACAGTGTGGAGTGAGCGATGACGAATGACGAGTCTCTGTCCGCTAAAAATGTTCTGAGCACTTCCGCGATTCGTTGATTTCGAACGCGATAAGCGGAACTTTTTCAATAAACACAATAAACTTTGGGTGCCCAACAGAAGACGATCGTCTACTTTACGCTCCTCCACGATTGCACTTAGATTTACTTAGATTGAGGGTGCCGAGCGAGCGCGTAACGAGGCGAGCGAGATATGGAAGAGATCGTTTGTATTCTAGCTCTCGTTACGTTCGACCGACTGTCTGAAGGAAGGTACGATCACGTGTCTTTCAGGTGATATTTATTTTGCTCGCGTCGCTATTCGCTCGTTCGGTGAAAATGCACGCAGCAGGCGCATGATCTAGCGAGTCTTTCCGTTTAAACTTCAAACATTTCCTTTGAACGTTACATTATTGCGCGTTTAAAACTAGAGTTAGGTAGATTGTATGTAACCTGTTTCATATTTATAATTCGTATGTGTCGCAAGAGAGAATATCACAACCGGGTGTTCCATGCTTCCACGTTTTTGAGGATCCGCTCCAACCCTTCCAAGCAACATTACATTGTTTACACCTGCAAAAAGAAAAAAAATTGAAAAATGATACCATTAAAGAACTATAATCTGTATACAACTCGAAATATGAATTGTTTAATTATGAATATCTACTCTTATGGAGTAATTCCCCGATGACATTGTGTACTTACACTTTTCTATGTTTGTAGTCTCGTTCACTTCGTCCGACAAATATCGCACATTGTTTAAACGGGCGGCTCGACGTGCTTGTGAAATAACCTAAAAAAAAATAATGCACTACGTAATTCATGGGCTTCATTCTGAAATAATTTCGTGTCTTACTTCTGTAAAATAACGGCTATATACTTACCGTGCGAAACATTATGACAATTTCACTATTATTTGCTTCTCATCAGAAATTACAAGTTACAAACAAACGGATAATAAAGCGGTAAGGCCACAGTATGGTAAAGCCGGTAACCAGGAACCAGGTATAATGCCGGGTAAGGACAAGGACGAACTAAACTATATACCGGGTGTGTTTAGGTGTGTTCAGTTAGAAATACGAATGTCAATGATTGGCTATCGCATGAAGCCAATGGAAAGGACTTTAGGAACTTTTAAAATTGATGAGTTTTGGAACGCACCGATAAAATTGTCGCACAAATCCGATAATTATTTCTTCCGTTTCTTCATTGAAAATTATTTAATTTTAACTATACATAATCACTGTCTTATTTCGTATAAAAAAAATACACCGATATACTTCATCATCCATATAAATTGATTTGATTTCTTCATAGCCGAAGAAATGTTACACAGATTTTGGAACAAAATTTATATACATTACAAAACTATTTTTGCAATATGTTTATCTATGTTATTTATTACATTCTTTATTTACCGCATGATTTTTATATTTCTGTTCAAGGTAACAGAGAAAAAATGATATCGGATAGTATATTTAACAAGTTTATTTAGTATTTGAGTTTAATATCCATCTAATACATCTGCTGAATTTTTCAGCAAGTACATTGGATGAAAATATAAAATTATAGAAATTCTTGACCATTTTTAGAGAAATGCACAAGTGCGCGATAAAAAGTACATTTTCTTTTTTAATCATGTGAAATTAAGCACAAACTCAGCATTTATTTTTATTCCAATAACATTTCCAGAAACTCAGAAATACAAATAACGTTTTAAATTAGAAAGTTTGCAATTACGTCAATTCGTGCATTATTACTCGTCTTCGTCGCGAACGCCTCCCGCTGGAACTTTCGGACCGCCCGCCCGTTTTGCCATAATAATTTGATCCACCTTGAGAACTGTGCACGCCGCACCGACCGCGTACCTGATCGCCCATTGCTTCGTCAGATATAAATCAAAGATCCCTGCCTCGATGGTATCAATCAAAGCTGCGCTTTCAGCCTGTAATATATAATTCATATTATATAATTAATATTATCCTCCAAAAAATATATGACTCAGGTTTTTATCCATATAGGCTAGGTTCTTGACGCTTTCAGCACTGTAAGCATCATTCTATCTTCATTGCACATCGAATATCAAGCAAAGATAGAACGATGCTTTCAGCGCTGAAAATGTCAAAACGAACGTAGCTCAAGATGACATAGTTTTAAAAAAGAGAGTGACGAATACTCATATTCGAGACAAACACGTCGAAGAGATATTGAATATATTAAAACTAAGGAAATAGACGTACATCGATGTCAACACCGTAATTCTTCTTTCCCTCCTTGTGCGCTGCGTACAGCTTCGATACAAGTTCGGAAGCGCGGAAACCGCTGCTCTCGGCCAGCGTTTTCGGGAATATCTCCAGAGCAATGGCAAATTTGCGCGCGGCATACTGCTCAAGACCGGGTAGCGTGTCTGCGTACGCCGCCAGCTGGGCGGCAAGCTCGATCTCCGTGGCGCCCGCACCCGGGACAAATCTGCCGTCTCTCGTAGTACCCTTGAACGTGTTGACACCATCGTCAATCGCGCGCTCGATGTCATCCATATAATTCTCGGTCGAACCACGCACAAGCACGGTACTGACGCGGCTCTCCTTTCCTTCCAGTTTAAACACCACCAGTATGGTGTCTCCCAATTCGTCTATGTATACCGTGTCGGCATATCCCAGCTCTTCTTTTGACGGAGGCACCTTTAATAGAAACCGTCGATTACTGTAATAGTTCATTTCCAACGCATAATCATGTATAAGTAACATAAAGATATACAAAACGCTGAAAACAAATTAAGACGAATAAATTTACCAGCTTAGAGAGGGCAGTGGCACCGACGGTCTTGCAAAGTCGTCTAACGTCGAATTTGCTCGGGATACGAACGGCCATCAGATTATACTTGTTCATATAGTGCAGGGCCATACTGCCGAATTTTCCACCAGACACCACCACCTCGGCGCCGCTATCGGCAATTGCCTTGATTTGATTTTCCAAAAGCGATTCCTCGCCGCGCGAAAATTTCAAGAGCTCGTCGGCCGTTTTGATCAGCACAGTGCCTTTGGTCTCGGTCTGAATAATGTCCACGGCGCAGGTGTAAACCGCAATCTTCGCGCTGGTCTTCTTCGTGACTTCTCCTTCCACGTGACGCTTAAATACCATGCCTTGCATCACTTGGGAGTTGCTCAAACCACCCCCGAGTATCTTGCAAACTCGCACATTATCCACATTGAACGTCGTCTTCTCCGGCAAAATGGAGATGCAAGCCTTGGTGACGAGGGAAGCAAGGATATCCTCGTTTCCATATTGTTTGCTCATGATAGTGCTCCTAATTCCCTTCTTCACTTGTTCCTCGTTTCGTACATCTTTCACTTCGTGAACAATCAAGGTCGGTAAGATTTCAAGTGCCTTGTTCAAGACAGCCTCGTAACCCTCAATAATCTCCGAAGTTGTAATGCCCTGTAATTAAAAAGTCAAGGTATGAAATATCTCTATTAATTCCACATACAAGTCGTTCTCAAAATTTTTTTATACTTCAAATATAAGACAAAAAAATGCCTTTATTAATACATTAATACAACTAAACGTTATAAATCAATGTACCAGGCGAAGCAGTCCTTCCGCGGCATGAAGCAGTTCTCCAGCAAAGATAATAACAAAATTTGTCCCGTCTCCTACTTCAGCTTCCTGCATTTTTGATGCCAAGACTAATAATTTGGCAGCTGGATGTTCCACTTCTAACTCGTTAACAATCGTCACTGCATCATTAGTTACGAACAACTTCTCAATGTGATTGATGACCATCTTGTTCATGCCGTTAGGGCCATATGCACTCCTTACAGTATCCGCGAATTGTTTGCAGGCTGTAATGTTCCTGTAGACCGCTTCTTCGAGGCCCGAAAAATACTGAAAATGCAAAGTAACAAACATATTGAAATCTCGAGCGGCCAAATCTGGTTCAACGCAAAAAGTCAAATTTTCCATCTCGACATTTGCTGTACTATACGTAAGTTTGTAAAAAATCTTGACGCGTCACACAAATTATCTATACACGAACAATCTATTCTTAATATTCAAATTTAATTTTCTGAATCACGGAACATTCCAGACAGTGCAAAATTTTTCGTTTTATTACTTGCCATGCACATAAAACTTAAAAAAAAATTACAAAAACTTTGACAACATACACACACGCACCGCGTGCACGCGTGCACACGAATAAAAATGGCTTATTTTTTAATATTTTATTCAAGTTTGATTTTCAGTTAGAACAAGGCATGACATTTCAGGCATCATTTAGGGAAGGCCGCTCCTTGCTCGCATTGATGATTCCCGGGTACGTCGAATTTCGATTTAAAATATCCATAAAAGGTAAGAACGCGGGACGATCCCTTCTTCTCATGTACCGGGATCGAGCGTCGTCAAATGGAACCGCGTAGCGGGGTTCGTCGCGTGCACGCGGTAAATATTCGAGAAACAGAATGGTGTCACTTACGCGGGCTCCATCCTTGAGCATTTGCGCCACGCCGGGCGCCTTCGGTATGTGCATTGCCATTTTCGTCGAAGATTCCGAAAAATCGTCTATTCACGTGTGACAGTCTTCTCACTTAGCTCCAAACGGGGTGGACCAGGAACAGGAGTCCAGGACCAGTGGGACCAGGTTAAACTGTACTCTCATGTTAGTCGTGTTACTTATGAACGAAGGCATTGAAAGGCAGCGCCTCCAAAAGAAGCTAGAATCAATTAAATCAATATGGCGTTCCCTACCGCTGAATTTAAAACATTTATCTTGCTCACGGTTATATGTATACAACCGTGATATTGTTAAATAATTTTTATTTATGAAGATTTATATTTATATTTTACACTTAACGCAAAATGAACTAATCCAGTTATCTAAATGCATTTTGTGCGCGATAGCCTTTATGAATACCAACCAATGAGTGGTTGACTGACATTGTGGCTCAGGCATTTCATACACTTTTTGCTTGAGAACACCGTATTAAAAAGATTGGTGTTAAAATCACTTTGAACAAGATATTTATTACTCGAATTTTAACTACTGTAAAGCGGTAAACACAATAATTATTTTAATTTTGATTACGGTAAATTTTGATTACTGTAAAGCAGTAAAGAGGATAAACTTACATTATTTTGAAATTATTTATTTCTAATATAGTTTTGTAACTTTAGAAGTCAATATCTCTTAATTGAATGGAAAGTTTGCAAGCATATACTTCCAGAGGAAAATTTTTCTTGTATTTTAAGGGTCAACAGGAGTAAAGGCCATTGCACGTAACAAAGTTTTAGTCATAATCGTAAGGTTGTAAGAAAATAGACCATTCACAGTCGATTATTCTGCTCGCGCTTGAAGAATAATCAAGTGTGATTGGTCTATTTTCTTACGGCCTTACGATTAAAACTAAAACTTTGTTACGTTATTAACACAACCTCTGTCGGGTTGCTTAGCTGCGAGTCCGTATTTTATTTATTATAAATTTTTTAAAAGCCAAAATGGAAAACCGGCTCTGTACCGGCTTGCGGCTGATCTTACTGATTAAAACGAGCATAAATTTAATGAGATTCGTTAATTAATTTGGCTAAAATTTGGGAAAAACCTTTTCTAAGCAGCTTTTCAGGCTTGCTTAGAGCTGGCAAAGCTGCTTAGGAACGGCTTTTGGTAAAATCGTTATATTTTGGTAAAATCAACACTATACTCCTTTCCTAGGGATACTCTGCCGACATAAGGATATTGACTACAACTCTCGGAATATAAAAATTGATAATGGGATGTCATATTCTTTCTCTGAAAAAAATACGAAAGATATGGAGAATATAATAATCCTTGCTTTTTTGCATATGTTAAAATGCCGCATTATAATATCATCCATATACAAATTACAAACATTATAATATCATACATATACAAATATAGTAATTAATACGATATAATTAATATGTCTTTCTCGCGGCGTAAACAAAAATAATCCTCACGCACTAGGATAAAAGGCGAGTCTGTAAAGGTCATTCTACAATACGTCGCAAACGATAGCAACTGCTAGTTGAAAAGTATTTCCATGTTGCGCTTGTCAAAAGAGAGTTACTGAGTTGACAAACTTTTTTAACTTTTTTGTTGACAGTAACTGGCAATCGGCAATCAGAAATAACACTTTTCAACTAGCAGTTGCCATCGTTTGTATTGTAGAACCGGCCTAAGTTTACACGTCTACTATTAATCGGGTTTAATAACATTTGTATTATATAGTTATAAAATATATTCCAGCGTTTACCTACACATTTCCTTGCAACCGGCTTTATAAATCTACATCTTTTCGTCAACGGGTGTAGACTAAAGGCCCCCGCACGATGAAAAATATAAGTACGTAACAAGGAACAGATATTAGCGATTAGAAATACGAACAGGAATAAAGCTAGTGTAGCATTAATTTAAAAATAATTCTCTGTAAATTCTCCTTGCTCCTGGATTCGTGTAAACGAACATGTGCGTTTTAGGAAATTATAATATATAACTATACAGATGTTATATATTAAACCCGATTAATGGTAACGTGTAAACGTAATCTATGGTCCGTATTTTATGTTCAATACAAGCACATTTATTTGAATTTTACAGTCTGAGGTCTAGCTTACTGTTCGGATAATGTCCCCCGCACGACTTGTACAAAATGTATTTGCGCACTTGGCACGTGGTCCAAATTGGGCTTTTTCTCTTGAAGCTCCGTTTCTTCAGAATCCTTAAGGTACAATTGGAATGTTTTGATTGGTTAACTCGGATGACGCAATGCGTGACGCGCTCAGTGGAAACTCAGCCCAAGAGTGTGATTTTGGAACGCAGCCCAAACGAGGTGAAAATTAACAAATGAGGAAATTGACTAGAGTATCTACGATTTTATTTGTCGAAATCTAGTTAAATCTGATTACTTTTGTAATTTTCACCTCGTTTCAATTGACTTTGCGTCGCTAAAAGAAAAGCGCCCTATAGTTCACTGCTCGTGTGCGATTGGCCGCTTTCAGCAGACACAACTGTTGAGTTTTCTTATCAACACTCTGCGTTGATTGGTTGGTTTTAAAAGTAAGAGCCAATCACGTTTGACTGCTACTCAACGGCTTGGTCTGCTCTGCTGAACGCGCCTATTCATGACTCATGTTTACATTTAGCTGACCAATAAAAAAAATACCCCTGCAATAACCTGCATCCTGCATGCTAGCATTTGTCTCGCGTGCTCTATTATTTGTCACATGATTTATTATTTCTTTGCATTGATATCAATGTTCGATTTGTAATAATACCTGTCTTTTAAGATAAAAATTCCGAAGAGACTTTCTAGGTATTTGAATGATCGTTCCGTACACCGTTCCGTTCTTCACGAGTTCTCCTTGATCTTAACGATCATTAACCGGTCACTTGTATCGATGTTTTAGAATTTATGGGAAGGAACGATCGTTTATAAGGACGTGGTATCGAATCGAACGTACGTTGAAGCCACGGCAGGCACGATGACAAATACAGGAGGTAAAGTAGTCGCGAATCTACGACAAAAGTTCATATCGCCGAATGTGTTGCGATGGTTCCCCGGACACATGACGAAGGGTCTAAAGCAGATGCAACAGCGATTGAAAAATATCGATTGCATCATAGAGGTTCACGACGCGCGGGTACCGGTCTCCGGGCGTTACGCTGATTTTAGCAGGACTCTGACCGGCTTGAAACCACACATATTTGTACTGAGCAAAAGAGATTTGGCCGACACGAGACACAAGAGCAGTATAGTCTCTACGTTGAACAGGGAAGGGCTGTCCAACATAATCTTTGCAAATCTCAAAGATCAACGGTGCAAAGGCGTGAGGCGGATCCTGCCCTTGGCCAAGAAGTTGATGTTAAATTCGGAACGTTACAATAGAGTGGAGGAGGAGTCTTATTCCATGATGATCATCGGCGTGCCCAATGTTGGAAAGTCCTCTCTGATTAATCGTTTGAGAAACAATCACCTTAGCCTGGGCCAAGCTACTCCGGTTGGCGCGACGGCTGGTATCACGCGATCCGTATTGACCCGTGTAAAAATATCGGAAGACCCAGTAGTGTATCTGATCGATACTCCAGGTATTCTAGCGCCTACCATCAAAGACGTTCATGCTGGCTTCAAGCTGGCCTTGGTCGGATGTCTGCAGGATCATGTAGCGGGTTCGCAGCTGCTCGCGGATTACCTACTATTCTGGCTGAATAGGAACGGCCGATTTGAATATGTGGACATATTGGGTTTGAAAGAACCGAATGACGATGTGTTGCACGTGCTCACGTTCATTGCCGCAAAGTTGGGAAAAACCGTGAAGATAAAGAACTTCGACGGCCGATTAGCGGTCATGCCCGATTTAAAATCCGCGGCGGACCACTTTATTGCTTTATTTAGGAAAGGAGACTTGGGATCCTATTGCTTAGATATAGATTTACTCGAGATATCAGAAAACCGCGAAGTTAGCTTAGCCTAATGATAATTATATGTAAATATATTTGTATATATTTATTTATAGAAATGATTCTTAATCGAAAGAAAATATAGATCATAATTTTCTACGACATCTGATGACTTGAATAATCCTAAATATTTCGAAAAAACAACGATCTTACTTTTCCATTATATTTATTCCTTGTATAAAATCAAGTAACTTTTGATTATTATCAACATGTTGGATCTTACGTTAAATGCCTTGTAATATCTTTCAGAAAAAAAAATTTTTTCTTTAAATAAAATCTAAAAATTTATGGAAATGTAAGTTGTTAGCCGAGGAAGAGTATATTGCATCACTTTCCCCACCAGTCTTATGATCCTGCCACGTTCATCTTGCGGGAGTAGGTCATCCGAGCCACATATGTTAAATTCACTTTTGTCATGGAAGACATTTCTTCCGTCTTTCATTCGTTGTAATCTATATGCAAACCATACGTATCGTACGTAATCGGGAAATTAAACGGGATTAATTTCTTCAATCTATTTGAGACATCAGATTTACCGTTACGTTGACCGTTAATTGAGAATCACAAGGCTGAAATACATCCGTCTTTTTTTTTACGTTTCTTCTTTCAACTCTCAAAAGTATTTAAATCGTCACTCGAGCTAACTTTTCGGAATTGATTTTTAGCGAAAATGTTTGCGAGGGTAACGTTTTATCCAACCTTACTTTATAACGTCGTCATGGAAAAGATTACGACCCGGAACTGGTACGATAGGATAGACGAGACTGTTGTACTGGGCGCCTTACCGTTTCGACGAATGACCAAGCAGGTATGTTTTTTACGACAGAAATTAAGGATATGTATATTTCAAATCAGCAATGTTACTTTGATCACAATAATAGCTTGCATTTATGCCTTCACGGCTTTTTATTTGATCATCTCATTTTTAAATAAATGTCGGATAAGAACGCCATAAAAGACGTTATTATAATTTATATTTATATTATAATATATATTATATTACAATATATATATTTAGTGTATTTTGATCCATAACATGTGCCTCTTCTTCTGTGTAATAATACATTAAGAGTATGTCTCAGATTTTAAACTTATCAATCATTTGAACAAATAAATCTCATGCAACAGCTGCTAAATTATAAGCATTTAAATGACGTTATGACATATAATTTACATCTTACATCTTTGTTCTTTTCTTTTTCAGTTAATCGACGATGAAAATATCAAGGCTGTCGTGTCCATGAATGAGGATTACGAGTTGTCTTTGTTATCCAACACAGATAAGGTGCGCGACAATAAGACTTGAATCTTGAGAATAAACCATAGTATGATGAGAACTAGTGTAAAATAAACTTATACATGACTTAGAGCAACAATACTCTTTCTTCATTCAGGAATGGCGCAGGTACAATGTAGAATTTCTGCAATTGTCTACAACGGACATCTTTCAAGCACCTTCTCAAGAGAAACTGGAGGAAGGTGTAAACTTTATTAATAAATTCCGCAACGTATCAAATGAAAAATTTAGTCATACAGGTATCGTCGATGGTCGCGACCAATCTGGCACGGTTTACGTTCATTGTAAAGCAGGAAGAACCAGAAGCGCGACATTGGTCGCATGCTATCTAATAACAGTGAGATCACATGACATAATTTAAACGTAAAATTGAAGAAATTTTGACATCATTAGCAGTGAAATGTTCTTGTCGTTGTTTCTAGAAAAACAATTGGACGCCTGAAGAAGCGGTTGATTACATGCGAACGAAGAGGCCACATATATTGCTCCATACAGCTCAATGGTCCGCGCTAAAGCAATTTTACACGAGACATTTACGACCTACATCTTAGCTGAAATTTTTTGTGAATTATTTCGTTGATGTTTATACGAATGGGAAATAATATAAATAGGTAAATAAAGGCTGATTTATTTAGGTACTACGTTAAATTACAAATATGTCAATTCGAATAGAAAGAGGATGAAGAGATAAAATACGAAATAAGTCATTTACAGAGTCTTGTTATTAGCGAGCTCAACTTTCTTTACATGAGTGGACGCAAACTTGGTAGCCTCTGTAATTGCTTTTTCCATACGTATCTGAAAATCCTGTGATATTTTTGTAGATTTCATATTTGCGACTAACATGGGTTTGAATCCCTTGATAGGTCCGTGCTCTGCATTAAAGATTTGAAGTACAATATCCATCCAAGTTTGTGCGTTAAATGCACTAGAGGTCATTTCCTATATACGGTTAATAATAAACGTTTATGTTATTTACTACATTATATTTACTACATTTAAACATTAAATTATTTACTCTTTGTAACATAAATTATATATTGTTATATGATTTCTATTGAAATCTACATTTATAAAATATATGAATAAAATATACCTGTGGCATGGAACATCTTGCCTTTACAAATCCATTCGTACAAGAGAAAATTAATATTGGCATCCCAGAGAAGAGCGATACAACTTCATGCAATGATAAATATGTGGGATTCTTATTCAGGCAGTGCACGATAAAACAAGATGACAAATCCGTGGCGTTAGTGATTTCACGAGTTATAGAATCTCTATAAAACATCCATTATTAAGGATTATTCAGAGTTAAACAGATTACTCATATATATGATATGCACATATATTACGTACTTTTCTATTTCTTTCTCTCGCAGCCATATCGTCTTGCTCAAATTCTCCAGATCCGTCAAACATTTCTCTTTAATCAAGTAAGGTAATGGTACTTGTACGTGCTGATCATTAATCTCTTGTTTTATTCGATTTATTTCTGCATTAAGTATCTCATATGTGAGCTTGCCACTTTGTAAAACGTTTTTTAGTTCGGCGATTCTCTGACACATTCTCTCACCGGCTTGTCTCATATGTAAAGCTCCTGGACCAACAACAGCCTTAACAGTGCGTTTTGTTACTCCCTTTGAGGTATATGTTGAAAAACAAAAGTGTTGTAGTACACCTGTATTATGAACATGTGTACCGCAGCACGGTTCCCTAAATGTGCACAATTGATATTAGCGTCAAATCTAGCTCAAAGAATTTGTTGATGTTTAAAATTCGGACTCACTAACTTCGCTTTCAAGTCGTCAGTATTGATTTCTATGATTCTAATGTCTGTGTAAGGATATATCTCTCCTGGAACCAATGTAACATTTTGTTTTAACAGTTCGAGCGAATTCACAGTTTGCACAGTCGTTGCAGTATGAGATTGTATGACATTGTTAATACAATCTTCTATTGTCCTCATTTGTCCTGATGTAAGTTGTTCGCCAAACGAGTTGAACTGAAATTTTAAACTATCCGTATCGACTGTACATCCACGTTGATAAATTACTTGCATAACTTGCTTTAAAGCTGCATTTAATAAATGTGCTGCTGTATGATGTTTCATTGCTCCAACACGAATATTCGGTTCTATGTTGACTAAGCAATCATCTTCTATTTGTAAATATAACTCTGATGCGCTGAAAAACAGATTTGTGTATTGTATAATTTTTTGTAATCAAGTTAGAATATATAAATTGAAATAAGTTTTATAATGATCTAAAAATATATCTAAATATAAGAGACACTTACGGTAAATCTGTTTTGGCGAAATGTCCAGAATGAATCACATAGCCGTTTACTTTCCTGACATTATATACATTAAAAAGTCGATTTTTAATACGAATGTTTCCTTTATCTGAAACTTGGCCACCTTCTAATGAATAACATACAGTTTTGTCCAATATAATTCCAATCTCGTCTGTGCTATTTACTAGCTCATTGATGGGTATTTTATCGTCAGCATTATTTCCTCTTGTAATATTGGAATAATTTTTACTCGCAACTAATTCTCCTACGATATGTGAAATAGATATTTAATTTTAGAGTTTACATTGTACAGTTTAATTGGAAAAATATATATGTGGTTTGCTTTGACATTACCATTGAGAATAATGCCAATGAGTTTACTGTTAAGCGCTGGAAATTCATAGGTATTCCCGTCATATATATAATTGTACTTGAATGAATCATCCGTCTTAGGTACGTGATTTTTCTCAAGTATTCCCAAAGACTCTTTAGTAATTACAGTACTATGTTTGTCTAATCCAATTCTTGATTGATATCTACGATTATTAAGCTGCTCCTCAAAATCATTTTCATCAAAGTATAAAGATTCAATCTGCGCTAGTTGCGCTATAGTTTCCAAATTAAGACCGTATGTATCGTACAGCTTAAATGCAACACTTCCAGGCAACACGTTAGTTTTACGTCTGTAAATAATAATATGGATCATTATATATGCATTATATTAATATATTATGCTATGTAAAAGAAATTAAAAGAGTACAATTAAAAGAAATATCTTACAATTCTTTCAACATGGATTGTAGATCTTTATAGCCATCAACTAGACCAGGAGCCATCCAATCGGTAATTGCTGTTAATTCAGGACGAGTTTCAATCATCTTACTCCACATTTTACCAGAAGTATTCCGTAATCTCTTGAACAAATCTTCTTCAAAATCTATTATCCTTTGTATCTGATAAATTGCATCCAGTAACATTGAGATTATTTAAAATGTGTCAACAAGAGAGCTTAACAGCTTTCATCATTTCAATATGTATCCTAATAATTTTAATTCTAATTATTTTACCTGTTTCAGATTAGTATGCAATTCTGGATAAGCTACACCCAGGTTATCAGCTACATTGCAGGCAAGTTCTGAAATAATGCCAGATTTTCTGAAGACTTTCTCCCCTACGTCTATCGCATTCCGCAATACTCTCCGCAACTTTGGACTGAAATTATATACAAATACTATAATATATTTGACGATAACATATACATATTCGTCTAATATATACATATTAGATATAATAAAATCATACTGTTGTTCAGGTAACATATTATCAGCCAATGCAACAGTAATCATTCTTGCGTGATCAGCTAGAATTCTGTAACCGTAGTCAATTTTGCCTGTATCATCATCACCAAACGTTCCTTTATATTCTGGCGCATTCGAGCGCTTTCGTATTTCATTGAACAACGGCTGGAAGAGGTCTGTATCATAATTTGATGTTTTCCCTTGCAGTAAGGTAACTAATCGTTCAAGTCCCATGCCTGTATCAACATGATGGTTTGGTAAAGGTACTATACATCCATTCGCAAGCCTAACATAAAATATTATGATATTGAATAGACTATGCAATTTCACATTAACTGATAAAATTAGCAAACTATAATATTAAGTAGAAAAAAATTTCAAACAATATCTAGATTCTCAGTACACAAGATAAAAAAAATATACATATATATATATATGTATATTTATATGTATATATATATATATATAATCGAAAGCATGCTGCATAGTATGATTGAAAAGATTTAAAATACTTAGGCCCAGTTTTACAAGTGTCGGTTAACTTTTAATCTTAGATTAACTCACTCTTTGTCTCCTTCTAACGTCCCCCTTAGAAAGAGACAAAGAGTGAGTTGATCTAAGATTAAAAGTTAACCGACAGTTGTGAACCTGGGCCTTAAAGCCAAGAATTAATAGTTCACCTTTCATATTGGATAAAAACTATATTCCATAACTCCATAAGATCGGCAAATCCCTTATTCACTCGTTCGGCTTGATTAGTTGATCGTTTCATATAGTCAACGTGTATCTCTGTACAAGGTCCACAAGGGCCTGACACCCCCATTTCCCAGAAGTTGTCTCGCATACCGAAAGGTAAAACTTTACACTCTGGTAGACCAAGTCGCAACCAAATATCCTTACACTCCAGATCTGGACTCATGCCTAGTTCCTCGTTACCACCAAAATATGTTACATACAAACATTCTTTGGGTATGCCATATATGTTCGTTAACAAATTCCAGGCATATGAGCAAGCATCTTCCTGAAGGTGATAAGATTACATAAATAAGTACTGCAAGTGGAGGCAAACAAGTGAATATAACATTGTTTTTTGTATTGCACCTTGAAATAATTTCCGAAGGACCAGTTGCCAAGCATTTCGAAGAAGGTATGGTGATAGCTATCGTTGCCAACGACACTTAGATCGTTGTGCTTGCCACCGACTCTGATACACTTCTGTGAATTCGCGACCTTCGTCACAGGAGGTTCGTAATAATTTAAGAAAATCCCTTTAAACTGAAAAGTAAACATAGACGTGTACATATACATCAGCGGGCTTATTACCAGAAGCAAATTTTTCAAGATCGAGCATACTTGATTCATGCCAGCATTAATAAACGCCAGGGACTGATCGGTGATCGGAGAGACTGGGCTGGAACGAATAAAGCTGTGCTTTAAATCCTTCGTGAAGTAATCGAGAAATTCGTTTCTGATCAGGTTAGCCGGTTTGTTGTTCGTCAACTGGCTGTACGGGCGAATCAACCTAAACGAGATCATCCTTCTTGTTGTGGGATTCATCATCGCCTATAAATAATGAACAATCCAAAAGTCAGCTTTCGAAAAGCGATGTGGAGGTCCACGTGCGTGCATCAGGAATCATCGCTGATCATCGCGTCGCACAGTCGACTCAAGTCGAGCATGGTTAGGATGGCTCTCGCGTAGAGCATACAGTTATACAGTAAGACCCTGCGCACAATAGAGCACATATTAGGAACAATTAGGAATAAGAATAAATATTAAATATTAGGATATATAAATATTTTTGTAATAAATTTTAAATATTAGGATATGTAAACGTAGGACTATTCCTATATTTATACCTTATATTTTATTCTTTTCCAATGTGCGTCACGTTTAATTATTATTTTTATAATTCCGATTCTTAATATTTTATATTTATTTTTATTCTTAATACGTGCTCTATTGTGCACAGGGCCTAACCATTATTGAGTGCTTTCCAGTAACACACTTTTGTACAAATAACACAGGCAACTGTATTACAGTCACAGACTATATTGATGTATACATTCATCAAATATATTGTATCATATGTTGTTTCGAGTCGTTATCAAAAACTCAATGTAAAAAATTTCTCTCATTTATTCTTAAATAAAATTATTTTATTAGGAAATACACAATATTATATGTACATAACGTCCTAAATAACATTGATATACGTATAGATTATGAGATTACGTTCGTATGATTTTTGTTTAAGATACACGTCTTTTTTTTATAGTACATAGAATAATTAATCTACCTTCATATTATACATGAAACATTATACACTTTAGTTACACGGAATTCTTTTCTAAACAATCTTCTTTCTATTATACATTCTTGATGCATACATCGTTGCCAGTATGCGTCAGTCTTTACGTAAATTGCGTCGCATTATTCCGAGCCTCCTATCTCAAATCAATTCAGAATCGAGAAATTAAAGTAAATTTATCGATCTACGCAGTACATATCGGGTCTTAGATTTAATCCTCGATCTCCAGAAGATCGCCACCCATAGCTTTCCAAAAAGCGGTGACTACTTGCTCCGCCACTAAGCGCCTTTCATTCGTCGGCAAGGACGCCGCGTGCTCCTTCATGGCCATTAATTGGCCGTACAGCTCTCCGAAGTCCGCATTTTCGTCGCCCATTATGCCGTCTGTAAATTTAAGATCCGATGAAATAAGCCACGGGCGCTTCATAGACTCACTTTCGTCCATACTATTCGTACTGACCGAGCATGTCTTGCATGCGTAGCGTTTCCGAAGGGTCGCGCGTTAACCGAATATTCTCAAATTGTTCCTCAATCTTGTTCACTTCCAGCGCTTGCCCCATACACGACTTGTCTACAACGAAACGCAATTTAATCCACATTTACGTGGAAAGAGTTGTATACTTGGGTTTCCGTTTTAATAGCAGCAATTTCCGATCGGCTACCTTTAAGCACGATATTGGGCCACATGTGAGCATGCAGAGCTTCGATGATCCTCTCGATGCCATATTTATTGCCCTCCGCATCGCATTCCGAATCTCCCGTTTGCTCCAACTCGACCAGCTCAAACTTGTTGCGCACGCACCAATTTAACACTAAAAACATACAAGAGACATCAACTTGGTGCACAATATGGGAATAAACGTACTCGTACATTAAACGTCAACGTTCTCCATCGCCCCAGTACCTTTATCTCGCAGAAACGAGTCGGATATCGCGCCGCAGGAAAACAACAGCACCTCTGCTGCTGTCAAAGAAGTGGCCAAGGACGCCAATTGCTCCAGCTCCTCGTCCACCTTATCCTATGGAATATCAATTGGCGTCAACACACGTCGATTTAATTGCTAAACTCCCATTATGTCTCTTACTGCCTGCGCGTCGTGGTACACGATTAACGCGTCGACCTCTTCCGCTGACAGTTTGTGGGATAAGTTTTCTACGGCGCGTACCAAGACCTGTGATGTGTAATACTTGTTGTCAATGTTCCACATGTAGTCCACAATCTTGTCTTCCTCGGACAGACGTTCCGCCCCGATGCCTGCGTTAGAAACACACGTGAAATACAATTACACGGAACAGCATAAATAATTATTTATGAAGAGAATTATGACAGTATACCCTTGTACTCACTTTCTGCGATTTCCTTAGCCTTCCCCTCCTTCGTGCTAACAATCAGTACTCGAGGTAGATTCATTATAGAAGAAGATCGGAGTACGTGCTGAAGAATAATCGATAATATAATATCCGATCGAACTGCGATTGATAGGTGTAAATAATGATCTCACCTACAGCTAGTTAGAGGTTAGGTTAAATCCCGTAGATACGGTGAATTGTGAATTACGATGCGCCAAGTAAGCAGCAGTTGCCAGTTGCGCATTTCAGATATATAATGTTAAAATTTAAAATTAATTAGAATAATAATTGTGCTTATAATAAAAATTAATTTTATTAATTATAAATTTTTATCTTTAATTAATTGTTTTGATATTGTAAATAATTTTAGTTGTATTATTATATTAAAACTTTTCTTTTGATTCGTTTTTTAAGATAGAAAACTTGGAAAGTGTTTGGTTGGAATTATTTTTGTTCAGAGACGTAACCAAAACCAAAAAATGCTACGAAAAACTAAAAGTTGCAGAAAGGAGATGTATAGATGAAATAAATGAGAATAAGCCTACATTTTTTAAATATGTATAATACGTATATGTATACATTCCATTTTCCTTTACATGTAGAAGAATTAAACGAAGTGGAACAGAGTATACTCCAAGAACCATTGTCCAAAAGTCATTTTAATTCACCGTTTCTCGCATTTTTTTTTCTTTGATATAAAAGTTTCCATTGTCAGCTCTATATAATTATTAATTATTAATTAGATAAAATTTACGTATTTTTTAGGTAAAAGAACTTTCTAAAATAGGAGGAACTATAAAATACTCCATACGAGTCCATACGATTTCATAAAACGTTTGTCGTTTGTCACATTCTCCTTTCAAATAAATTTGCTGAACAATATTACAACCTGGTATGAAAAAAGCAAGTATTTGGAAAACTAGCTTTAGCAAATATTTCCAGCGTACTTTAGAAAATATAACACTACTATATTAAGCTCTATGCTTTCTTTTTATACTTTATATGTTTACAATTACTGCGATAATATAATGATAGCTCTTTAAGAATATTTGGTGAAAAAAAGAGAAATATATATAGAGAAATAATTTTTAGGACACATGTACGATTAAGAATGGTGATTTCCTGGGATGGTTCTTATCAATGGCCAGCGCGTATGACAAAAAGGAGGATTCTTTTGTGGAACAGCCCATACAGCACAGATTGTTGCAGAAAGCTTCCAGGTTTGAAACCTTTCTGGAAGCTTTCTGCAAGGTTTGAAACCTTTCTGGAAGCTTTCTGCAACAATCTGTGCTGTATGGGAGTTTAATAATTATGCCATTGAATAAAAATATAAATAAAAAGATAAAGGTATATCGCTCGCTGTATATTTAAATTATCTTTATTTTACTGAAAATTTATTTGGTCATTTATATTTATTGATCGTTGATCAAATCCATCTTTATTTTACTAAAGTTTTATTGGTCATTTTTTACTGACTGAAATTACAGGACTGCGACAACATCGCGGATGCAATGAGATTATAGACGATATTTAAAGTTTATTAAGGCAATAAGGAGAAAGAAAGTAAAACATCGGACATCACGTTGCCGGGCATGGAAGATTTTACTAACAATTAACTGTTCTTTATTTTATTCTTTGCCAATGTGAGTGTTACAGGCATTTAGAAAACTATAAATCAAAATTATAGAAGATAATAATTAATGATATTTTTGCACTTCAATTATATTAAAATAAAAACGTTACAGTTACAGTTATGATGAGAAATGATTGCCAATCAATTAATGGAACTCGCCAAGAGAGATGAGCATAGCATCGGGCGACTGAGAATAATTCTATAATTATTATAGGCTCCGTGTCAAATTCAGATAACTTTGCTAAAGCAATTGCCCGATTGAGTAGTCTGATGAATCTCGAAACGAAATGCAATATTTGGAAGTGATCTAAAATCTTGCAAAGAATCTTTTTCATGCAATGTCTCAGTAATTATGATAAATAAAATAATGCACATGTCTATAATAATATTATATCCGACCAATTTGCTTGTGATTATATTCGATTCATTGAGAATAAAAATTACTTAACAGCAGATATTAAGGGTGCGAAGCAAAATCCGATAAATATTTAGAATAAGTTTTTAATAATATCCATTGTGTTAAATTTAATCGTCTAAAATGTGATTAGAAACGGAATACATATTTTGGATATCATATTGGTTTTCGAAAATTAACTTTACCCTTTCTGCTTTTCACGTACATTATTATATTTCGGTCATTTATCATTTTAATAAGTTTATTATGTTTATTTCATTTAGTTTGTTAAATATTTAATTAAGCACGTGCGTCAGAGCGTCAATTGGATACAAAAATCACTCGTAATAACATGAACCGGAATTGGAATTAAATTATATATTTATAATTTAAACTACCATGATCGTTTATTACGTATTTCTTTTTTAATCTAAGTTTCTTTTAATAAATCATTATAGAAGAGTTTTTTGGAAATGTAAATGAAAATTTATATTTACAAAATAATAGGTATTTTATTTGATATTTAGAGAAAAAAAATTTTAACTTTTACTCCGTTTACGATACATCTTTTGAAAGCGTGATTAATAAACGTGAAAGAAATTCTAGAGCATTATAATAATTTTAATGCGCAACACATAATTCTGCAATCAATTTATCTTCACAGTTTTGCAATTTATTTAAATTGCATTATGTGAATAGATATGATAATCATGAAATGACGGACGTCCTGAAAACGATAATTTGTTGTAAGTACGTCGATTAATTAAATAGATACACGAGATCCCGTTGACCATGATAAAAATTATGCTTTTAATTAAATTTATCTAATATAGGTAAGCGATAAATATATATAAATTTCTGGAATTACAATGTTACTGGGCGAGGTGATAAATATCCTTTTTTTAGAAAAGCGTATTAAAATAAGGTAAATATCATTGTGACAAACTTTCTTATATAATACGTAAAATTGCCTGTAATACCTATAAATAAAGTAAACAACTCTTAAACATTTATTTCATATTCAATTCAATTGCTATTTTTATTTATCATTAATCCTTATTTAGCATTTCCAAATTTTCGAAAATGGATATTAATATCAAAAAGATCTACTATTCGTCGTGCATTACCTTCTAAGTTGTTAAACTTGGGCGAGAAAAAAAAAGAATTTGTGAAAATTAATATTCCTTGAGTTTGAGATTACAGCATTATCCGTTATCGCATATCTGTTATCGTATATAGGCACCGTTTCATATTATACATAGATCAGGAGGACAAAAGATGATGAGCCTCCGGCCTTCGACTCTATCAATTCGATATGATTGCGTTGCAGGATCCTTCCGCAGTATAAATAAAAGAGCTATGCAACAAATAATCATATTCTACGGCGAAGAACGTAAGAATACATTTACCACATAATAGCGCAACTAAAATTTATATCAGCCTCAGATTGTTGTGCAACAATGAGGAGGTTAATCCTTCTGTAAGTAACAATTATAATAATTATTTTTTAAATACAATGTCAATCATAAGCGAATCGGCGATCACTAATTTTGATTTTTAGAAAACTAATAATCTATCTTAATTGAATAGTCAGGAAAGCCTAATTTATATTTATATAGATGTGTTTTTCTCGTTTCGAATTCTAGATTCACTCCCTGAAACAAGTACTGGTATTAATTAAGAATTATTCTTTATACATTAGATTTATTTTTTTTTTTTTTTTTTTTTCATATATCGTTATTTATCATTTCTTACATAATACCATTATACTTATTTGATTTTAAATTGCATTTTGTAGCGCCTTCATTGGCGTGCTTCTAGTGAAAAACGGCACACCGTCGAAAAACCAGAAATATCCTTCACATCTGGAATGGTTGTTTGGTTTAAACAATAAACAAGATGAAAGTAAGAAAGAAAGTAAGGAAGAAAATAAGGAAGTAAATAACTCGACTGTATGCGAATCTCAGGAGTGCAAAAAAATAGGTATTTATAAAACAGCAACGGATATAGTTGTAATTATAATTTAATTTACAGTTAGTCTGATAATTTAAATCTTTATAATTATCCATTGTCTTTATTCTTGCTTTTATTTTTTTCCAGCTCGGATAATAACGGAAAGCATGGACAAAACTGTGGATCCGTGCGATGATTTTTATGAATACGCATGTGGAAACTGGCCGAAGCATAATCCCCTTCCGGAGGGGATGGAAACCTGGAGTATGTTCGAAAATGCGCAAATGAATGTCATAAAACAAATAATGGGTAAACGCCAAATCAGCTCAAACTGTAATTCGAAACTTGTGTGTAATGATATTAAAGATTGAATGATATTTTGCAGAAATTTTTGACGAGGGTCCCAAGAAGAGCGATCCTCTGGCGGTGAAGCTCGCGAAGAAGTGGTACGCGGTATGCACGGATACAGGTAAGCGCGAATGACTCTCAAATGAATTGAAAGCGTTCAAAAATTTGAATGTTTATTATTTTTATACATAATCGTGTTCCACGATATAATCGCTGATTCACGAAATGGTTCTAGATACAATGGAGAAGTATGGGCTCGAGCCGCTTGTCTTTACCATGTCGCGAATAGGCGGCTGGCCGTTGATAATGGAACCGGACGAGTGGAACGAGCAGGAATACAGTTGGCAAAAAGTAGATGATCAATACGTGCGCTTAACGGGAAGAAATGCTTTTCACGACGTGCGCGTGATCGATTATGGTTGGAACGATACTCGGAAAATAGTACATGTACTTATCAGAAGTTTTTGAATAAGATTATCATTATGTATGTATGGTATTAACATTACGCAATCAAATCCGAATCCAAAAGCGATGTAATTAGCGTCTTTATAACGTTATTATACAGCATTCACATATATTACACGTATCATCGAGCACTCATTTTGCGTTGCTCTTTGCATTACACGTGGATGTAAATTTATATTCAGAACATTTGTCTTAATTTTTCATTGATCTTTTTTAATGTTCTTGTTGCTAGATCAATATCCCGCATATGCCTCCGGGTTCATATAGAGTCTGGGGTGAAATCGACGATAGCGAAGAAGATGAAAGCGATGAGGATCCTAGTGACGAGGAGAAGCAAAGCGACGAGCAGAAAGATAGTCAAGAACCTGGAAGCGAAAACAAAGACGATAACGAAACCGGTACTAATATTAACTGTAGGAAATTTAGGGCCGTAGGGCCAATATTGATAGGAGATCGGGAAAATCAACGTAGTAGTAGATCAGTCATGGGGTAGCAGCCTAAGTGCTAGGCGTATGAACGAAGGATCCCGAGTTTCGAGTACCGGTCGGCTCCGTTAATTTTTTTCCGTCTCTTTCAGATCCCAGTGACGAGGAGAAGCAAAGCGACGAGCAGAAAGGTAGTCAAGAACCTGGAAGCGAAGACAAAGATGATAACAAAACCGGCACTAATAGTAACGATGACAATGAAAGTGATAATGACGACGACGATGAAGACGATAATAACAATGATGACGATGAAAATGACGATAAAGATGACGACGAAGAAGACGATGAAGATGATGATAACGATACAAACGAACAGAATGACGATGATAACGAGAAGAAAAAAGTCGGCATGAAAAAGACTGGCAAGTCCGTAAAAAAAATAAAAAATAAAAAATTGGGACATAGTAAACGGATGAAGAGTAGTACTCACTCCAAGAAGTACAAAAACCATAAGATAAAGAAAGAGAGGGTAAAGAGACGAGCAATATCGACACATGTTCACGAGAAATTACACGTGCGGAAGAACAAAAGAAATCGCGTGAAGCATCAAGAACGTATGGAGAGACTAAAGAAAACTTTAGAGGCGACAACACCGCAGATCAGCACAGAAGTAACGATTGGTGAAGTTGATGAGCTGAAGAAATACGCTAATTACATCTCGAAAGTAGCTCGCGCCATAGCGAAAGTAAAAGGTGTCGAAGTCTCGGAGGAACATATGAATAAAGATATTCAAGATATGATCGAATTTAACATGAAACTAGCTAAGGTGAGTGTTATACATTACTTCGTAGGCAACAGAAAAAAGAAGACTGTATAATAGCCCGAATAATAATATATTTCAGATTACTACAGATCTCAGCAAGGATAAGAAGATGACGCTCAAAGATTTTCAAGCATGGTATGATGAAAAGAAACCTGCAACTCCCAACAGCGCAGTAAGTCGTTTTTTAATTGATTAATTTAATCTGTTATTGTCTCTGACTAATTAAGCATGATTGACGCCACATAGATTAACTGGGTGTACAAAATTGGAGAATTATTTGATGAGGCCCACGTGTCTATAGATAGCGATTTAGATTTAAAAATTAATTCACCAAATTACTTCGATGGTCTTGTCGCTTTGCTGGATGAGACGTCGAGTCGAACAATCGGTAAATTTTGATAGAAGTGCGATAATAAGGAAATGTCGTCGATAGACACGCTCACGCGAGATATGTTTCAGTGAATTATATACATTGGAATTTCTTGAGCAGAATAATAAAAACTACCACAAGTGAAATGAGAAAATTATACAATGCATGGGAAGGAAAAGAGGAGAATGATGATGAAGAGATAAATGGATTTCCAGCAAGGTATATGATGCCAAGCTCTTTTATCGAAAATAGTTTCTCACATAATTATCAGCGTAACCATTCGCTCTTCACCTCGCTAGAAATATAATTATTTTTTATTACATTCTATTTTTACCCTAACAAACACCAAAACTAACGTTTACATACTCTTCATCTGTTTACTATGTCCTAATTTTTTATTTTTTGCGAACTCGCCAGTCTTTTTCATGTTTTTTTCTTCTCGTTATTGTCGTGATTCTGTTTGCGTTAGTTGGTGTTTGCTGGGTACATTCTTATTCTTAATATTAGTCTTGACGTGTGAATTAAAATTGAGTTGGTTCTAAATTATACCGATGTCAAACTGATCATGAATTGTTACCACAGATCGGCCCAATGTGCACGGGAAATGGAGATGAGCGACATTCTAGCGTACGAATATGTGAGAAAGCATTTCTCTGATGAAATCATGGCAACCGTAAGCGTACTTTGTGTTGAATTATAATTATTATAACAGTCTTCTGACCATCTTTGTTCGATTGGATCACTTATTCCTATTGCAGGCATCGGACATGATAGACGATATACAAAAGGAAGTAGAGTATCAGATTAAAGAATCAGATTGGGTTGATGAGGATACTAGGGATTTTGTTTTAGCGAAATTAGTGAATATGAACAACTTTATCGGATATCCAGATTGGTATAGGAATAACACTATCGTTAAACGATATTTTCAAGGAGTAAGTTTCTTAAAATTCATTAATTGCCACTCCCCATAGTGATTGTCTTATTTAATTATAATGTTCCGTTAAAGCTCGTTGTCGGAAATTCGCATTACGAGAATACTCTCAGCTATGACAGATACAGTAAGTGGAAAAGTCTACGAAGCTTATTGAAGACAGGTGAAGAGGAAGAGGAAGAGGAGTAAGATATTGCATTTGTATTTGTTCCGAAATAATTACAGCTTTATTTTTTCATTTGCAAAATAAATTCATATAATAAATTCCGTGTTACAGAATGATAAGCCCTGTAATGGTAAATGCATTTTTCTCCCCGGATGACAATTCTATAGGTTCGCCTTTTTTAGAAGAATTAAATCTAAACGAATTTACAACTATTCACGTTGTCATTGATATTAATCTCTTTTTCGATTATAGCCCTCTCGGCAGCGGATTTCCAGAGCCCATTATTCGCTTATGACCGACCACAGTAAGTGAATAATTTTGATTAAAAATATCAACGTGACTATTAGCGTAGCAATAAGCTTACATTATTACAAACAAGCTTACATTATTTCTAAAAAATTTATAATTTTTTATAAAATTTTTTCCAACTACGCTTTATTCCAGAGTTATTAATTATGGTATTATTGGATCAATCATGGGTCACGAAGTTAATCATGGATTCGATGATTCTGGTAACGTTATGAAATAATATGTATTTCTCGTTTACTTTATTAAATTATAGTATTTCATTGTTGATAATATAGTGACATCTATCATTTTACTCCAAAGTATATCTGAAAAATTCTTTGAAAATATTTCAAAAATATGATAAAAAGAACCAAAAAATAATTTTTAGGACACTTGTATGACAAGAACGGAGATTTTGTGGAATGGTTATCCGCAATGGCCGAAGCATATGGCAAAAGAGCAGAATGTTTTGTCGAACAATTTAATAATTATCCCGTTGACAAAGAATCGAATTTTAAAATAAAGGTACGTTATCTATTCTGATTTTTTTATTTTAATTTAAATTACCGTTATTTTTCTTGTCGTGCGTCTTGAAAATGTTTAATCGTACTTATATTGTCAAAAATTGCAGAATTATGGCAACAAGACGGCGGGAGAGAATATCGCGGATACAATGGGATTAGAGGCAGCGTTTAGAGCGTATCAAAGGAGAGAAAGAGAATGCGGAAAACCGGATACTGTGTTGCCGGGCCATGAAGACCTCACGACCGAACAACTTTTCTTCCTATCCTTTGCTAATGTAAGTATCACAGACCATGAATGCAGAGCTGCAATAATTGAAAATTGTGAGAATAATAATAATGATTAAAGTAAACGTTTGTGTTTTAATATATGTTTGAAATTACGATAATGCTTGCAGTTGTGGTGTGAAGCTGCGGCAACGAGCAGCGCCACTATAGGTGACGCTCAATCTGACGTGCATAGCACCGGACGGTTGAGAGTGATAGGAAGCCTTTCAAATTCACAAGACTTCGCCGAAGCTTACAATTGCCCGGTTGGCAGTGCAATGAATCCCGAAAAGAAATGCCATATTTGGAAATGATTAACTACAAATATTACAAATTAAGCTTGCCAATACTTGAGAAAAATGTAAAAATGATTGTAATTTTCTATCCATATATCGATGAATATATGTATGTAAAATAAGACATATATATATATATATATATATATATATATATATATATACACACACACATATATACATATAAAATAAAGCATGTCATGAAGAAATCGTTTAATTTTTTTCCTTCATAAGTTTAAAATTTTTATCGTAATCTCGTCTTGAGTAAAAAAAGCTTATATTTATGTATTCAGGTGTATCAGTGAAGGAATGACGCACGTATAATATATATATATATATATATATATATATATATATATATATATATATA
>NW_020215942.1:0-76988 GCF_003070985.1 Temnothorax curvispinosus | reverse complement strand
ATATATATATATATATATATATATATATATATATATATATATATATAAAACACTTGTCATTTTCATAATTGAATTCTCCACGCATAAAATCACGTTCAGTATAATAAGATAATTTAATTTTTATTAGGTGTCCCTTTCTGAGGTAATTGCTATTGACAAGCGATATTTAATCAGTTGTCAACGAATTAAAGAAGGAAAGCAGAGAGGAAGAATACTAGCAAAAATGTTTATATTGATAAGTTGCAATGTTCCATACATAATCCATAGTCATTCTTTTACAAAGAACGTTTAGATGTTTGAGTAGTGATATGTTTGTCGGCAGAATTCTTAGTCTATGGGCTACCGCAACACGTTATGACACCTAAATAAACGCCATCATCGTCACCTATTTTCAAAATACATATTAGAAATATATGTACGTTTCTTCTGACGGTTGATTAACTTTCGTTTCTGTATAAACAATTGTTTATTCGAACCGACTCAATTGAAACACGATCGCTCGACCAAGGACGAACAGATGTTAATCGATTGTAGATATTAAAAGTTCAGACCGAAAGCATCGCGTTACGCCAAGTTCCCCGCAGGCGTGTGTGCTGCACATGGCAAACATCTAAAACACGGTCAGACGGGAATCGAGTATGTATTTTGAGTGTAATACCGACATTGATCTTCGTAAATTAATGTCATCCGTTCTGCTTCTCATGCACACCATTCTGCTTTTCCTGAGCCTTTAACGGTTTTATTATTTCTATATCGTTCAATTGTTCGAGCATCAACTGTTGCTTCTTTTTCTTCTTCTTCGATAATTTCCTAAAAAAAATTTTCCAAGAATGTGTCATTTATGTACCTGAGGTAATAAGCTGCATGGATGTCAAAACAGGGAAACTTACTTTCCAAAAAGCTCGCCGTCTTGAATCGATTCAGGAAGTTTTTTGTTTAATGTCTCCGGCAGAAGAAGAGACATTAGTCCAGCAAGTAAGGCGCATGATCCGAATATGACAAGTGGTAATGGCATCCATACTTCCGACTGGAATGATTAGATAACATGCTAATTAGATGATTTCATGTCATCTATAACAATCGGACATCGATATTGCTTGCTTTGGATGTCTCTATGCTTCTAGATATCAAAGAAAATAGCGTGATAAGTATAACATACCAGATGATTGACATATGGCGCGATAACTCCGCCAATTCGGGCGAAGGTGGAACTCGCACCTAGTCCGACGTTTCGAATGACGGTCGGAAATTGTTCGGCAGTAAACACATAAATTGCACCGTAGGAGGAAGTAATAGCGAGTTTTCCTATCATTGCTAAACAAACGATTAACCATGGCATATCTGAAAAGAAATGAATTCGTTTATTAGCAACACTTAAGGTGCCAATTCATGAGACGCTGAAAATGAGTGTCAACAGGGTGAATGTAATTTCCCTTTGACGCTAGCGTCAAAGAAATGAAGTTGATGAATTTGTTTAATATTCAGCGTCATCGCTGAATTGTCGTTAATCGTCCCAATACAATCAAACATAGACTTCGAAATACGTAAAATATTAATTATTTTCAAGTAATATCTTCAAGTAATAATATTTTATGGATATATATATAACACACATATATATATATATATATATATATATATAAAATATTATTTTTCTGAAGATTTTTGCTTGCTGAAAATGAGCGTCGAGCGTCAACGTGAAGACACCTTTACAGAATAGATGACTTTTAAATTCAATTTATGTTGAATTCACTTTAAATGTTCTTTCGCAAATTAACAAATAAAGACAGTTTTACTCAAACACATGTGTAAGAGGATATAAAATCACAATACCACGAATTGAATAAAATTGTTATTTATACTTGTAAAATACTTACTGGCAGGAACAAATAACGTGGCAATTAACGCTAATCCGGACACCATCATACAGCCGCATAGAATGATCTTTCTGCCCCATCGATTCAGGGTGAAAATGAGGAAAGTGTACGCCGGTACTTCTACCACTCCAGATATTACAAAATTAACGTAGTCGTTACCGCCAAGATTGGACGCGTGCCAAGACAGTCCGTAGTACGTGCCGCTGTTTACGAGCCTGCACGAACAAGAAAATCAAAATTAGCGCAGAACTAAATGTAAGACTCAAGCGTAAAAAAAACGAATGCATGAAATAGCTGACGAAATCATTTCGTCGTACCAATTAAAAAATAGGAGAATGCTCTTCCGCCTCAAGTTCGGATAACGGAACAAATCAAAGAGCGAAGGCTTCTTTGCGTCGGGCATACTATCCTCGCTGTTATTATTAAGAAGTGTATCGAGAGTCTCGCTCGGCATCTCTACGCCATTTTCCAGGGAAGCACGTTGCAGCAAATCCTTCGCTTCTTGGAGGCGACCTTTCGTTAGGAGCCATCGCGCGGACTCGGGAATGAACCTGTCACAAACCGGGACTTTGTAAATTATGATGCTGAGTCCGGAATTGTACGCGTTACTTGGAATATATCTATTATGTATCGTACCACCAGTAAAGTAGAAACGCGATGCTTGGCACAGTGATGGCTACTTGCAGCATTCTCCAGTCAGTAATAAAATACGCGAAACCGGCGGTGAGTATGTATCCAGTAGTGAAAAATAGTTGGCAACCAACACCAGCCACTAACCGCTTTTTTGGCCCGACCATCTCCAAAGCTGAAAAAGATAAAAAAGAGATAATTATATGATGTCCAATACCCGCGCGATTTAATTAAAGCTTTTCAAAGCTTCTGTTCGACATCGCTAAATATTATGAACGATATTGATAATCGAATTCAGTTACCTATGACATAAGCTACTAAGAACACTCCACTGGTGGTTGACCCGACAATTAGCCTGAAGATTACGTAGGAAATAAACTCGGGCGCGACAGCAACTAGTATACCGCCAACCAGCTGTATGACTAAAGACAGGAAGAAAATTGGTCTACGACCATATTTATCGGACAAACCGCCGAATATCATCGAGCCAAGCATGACTCCTACCATGAACAACGAGTCCCCCGTCGCTCTCAGCCACGCCTTGTCGCAGACTAAGTCCCACTGTAAAAAAACAAACATTTATTATCCGTCATCTGTCTATCGAGATTCATATACGTGTTCTTTAGATCGAGTTTCTGTTCGTCTCGTCGTTTGATTTCCACTTGGATCTTATTCGTGCGAGAATTGTCGAGAAAACGCGGTAAAACTTTAGTTTGCAAAGACGCTACAGCAAAATAATTATTATTTCGTACCTCAGAAGTGGTTGTACTTTTGTACACGCTTCTGTCGTACACGTACTGCTTGCAGTTGCTGACGCCTCCTCCTTCGGTGCCGTTGCCAATTGCGTTTCCAAGGATCGTGCCATTCGCAAGGTCGATAATGTCACGGCTCATGCACTGGGACCACCCTCGGAGTTCGTGGTCCCACGGATAGCTCGCGTTCAGCACGTCCTGGCTCAGGTGGAACGTGGCGTTATCCGCGTGCTCATGTGGAAGCAAACACCTGGAGGCAAAGGAGTAGTTCGTTTTTACCATAAAATTCCTCGTAATCCACCGTGTAATTATCGTCACGTTTGCTCTGTACTATACCTCGAGTTCATTTTGGCTCCGAGAAACACGCCGGCTAGCTTGTGAAAGGCGCACGATATCGCTGGAAGACAGAGTAGAAGATAGACCCTGCGCTGGTAGCGGCCGAACTCGCCCATACGAAGGATAACGTCGTCGTACGCCATTTCGCTCTCCGGAATTTATCCTACGTTATTCAGTATTTACGATAATGCGCGCGAAAGAGAGAGCTTTTATAGAAACCCTTATATAAAGATATCCCTCTATTGGATTTTAATCGGTACGCGATTAACGGCTTCACTCGCGACGCGGACGATCGTTTTAATAATACTCTATCGATTCTGACATCGTTATCTCGTGTCACGAGAATTCTTTTCGTTGTGACATTCGGAAGTAGCTCCGAGAGAAACAGGCGCGTGCAGAACAGTTCACGAGGGCAACTCGTACACGCTCCTCGAGAGATATTCCTAGCTGTAAGGCTCGATCCAGCGGCGGTGAAGACGGCCAAAACCGCTTATCGGATTTCCGAACACATCAGGCGTTCCCTTAGGTCGACTTCCGGGCAAAACTGTGGCAACTGAAAAAGAAATTGTAGTATTGTGTGATACTTGTTTCGCGCGATCTTTATATTTAACAACTTATTGTTATCTTATTTATAGTTTCTTATATATTTCACTCCTTTTTGCATTAAGAATCGCGCAAGGCAATTATAAAGACGCTTGAACAATTATAAGGGTACATGTTTGATTTTCCACGTACAGTTTTCTCCAAGACCATCGCGCTTTTAATTAAGGCTGGTGATTTGCTTCGAAAGTTTCGATATTCGAAAAAATTCGAACCTTTTAACGTTCTCTGAATGAAAATTTGCCATTCACACAAATATATATTTCGAAACTTTGAAACTTTGAACTTCGAATTCTTTCGAGGCTTTGAAGCTTCGAAGTTGTCAAAAGTAACAGCTCTACTTTTAATTGCCTCGCATTATTTTTCAGACTCATTATAATTTTCCACAATAAGCTTATCATCGAAGACGAAGACCGTATTCGCCGTCCGTATGTATTATACGAGAGCAGTCGTGCGTGTGCGTAATGCAATGTTGTTTATAACATTGTTCATGCATTGCGCGCGTATTGCGTAACAACGATATACATATGTATGCAAAGGAGTGAGAGAAAGGGAGAGGTTTGACAAGTCGCAAGATTTAATACCGAGCCCAATACCGAACATTACGCCTGGTGCGTAGCGCTTTTAATGCACACCCGGGAGACCCGTTCAGACTAATTAGACTCGCGGACAGACGATCCGCGCGGATCGTCATTGATCGCAATTGATACAATTGTCTTTAGATTAGAACTCGAAAAGGAAAAGACGGCAAACGGGTAATATCGGCCTATTTATTGGCCGCGCACCGTTCGTTTATTAACACCGTCATATGTTCACTTTTTATTTTCATTTTGCCGTTCGTCGAATTACTTGTGCTAAATTCCTCCGGAAAACTATATTTCCCGCATACGAACGACACATAGAGAATCTGACGTATTCATACTTTAGCGAGGAAATCTAATTTTGACGCGAGAATTATCGGAAATATTTATTTATTATATATTACTCGCGTTATGACAATATTATTGTTAAAAGAAATGCAAGATGCAGTTCTCTTTCAAGTTTATAAATTTATATATTATTCTGTGACACTAGGTCAAAACAAAGAACGTCATAATTAGTAATAATCTTGTCATAACACAAGTAACGTATATAATCAGTATTTCTAATAATTCTCGCGTCAATGTTAAGATCTCTTCTCGCTAAAGTACGAATACATCAGATTGATATCCCGATTCTGCGGTAGCTCTCCGGGCAGCGATCACGTAACTTTTCCCCTAGAGTGGCAACGTGAAAACTGAAAAATTTTATGTGACTATCTCTTTCTATTCAACACCAATACATGAAACGTTTTTTCACGTTTCCGCCCCACGGGAAAAGTTACGTGATCGCTGCCCTGAACGTGTATTTAGTATTTACATACAACGCTCCGGCAGAAATTTTATTCGACAACACGGCAATGTAACGGTCGAGCACAATATTTCGAGCCTCCGTAGTGTCAAATTATATTCAATTTGAGTCATTTTTAACCATTTCCTATAAGTCGCCACTGCTACTATTCAATATGTTAATTTAACTAAACCAATGAAGTTAAAGTAATAAATGTCGACACACATGGTATAGTTAAAAATAACATAATATTATTTAATTCAAAGTATTAGTTATTTAACTCAATTAAATTTTATCTTTAATATTTAATAGTGTGTCTTTCTCGACTTACTTAATGCAAATATGCGATATCGCGCGAGACGGACACGAAGTAATCGCCCGCTCGTTTAGTTCTACGTTTTGTTCTATGTCTGCGTATGTAATACCGCGCGTATAATACCGATCGCACACAAGTAATCTCCGAGCCGGGCAGCTTTTTCGAAATGCAAACAGGCGCGTTGTCGGCCGGCGGCACGCACGCAGACGGTCCCCGCACTTGTCAATGGAGCACAACCCTGCGCGCATCAAGGACGGACGGAAACTGGCGTCACTGGCGAGCTGGCCACATGCTCAGCCGGCGCGGCGTGCTCCGGCGCGGCGCTCCGGCTCGAACGCGATTCACCGCGACTCGGCTCGGCTCGACTCGATTCGACTCGACACGACTCGACACGAGAGGCTCCCCGGAGTCCCCGGAGTCCCCGGAGACCCCAGAGCCGCGTTTCAAGCACGCCGCGCCGGCTAGATTCGGCCCTCGGTGCACTCGGTGCCTCGCGCGCGGATGCTTCAGAACGCTATTCTTTTTCATCTTTTTCTTTCTCCGTCTCTCTCTTCCCCCTGGACAAAGGCGGATGTCGATTTGTCAAAATCGGACGTGGGCCCGGCACGTTCCCCCGGGGAACGTCTCGACCGGGGGACGAAAACGGATGCGAAATAAAAAGGGAGGAAGACCAGGCGCTCTCTCTCTCTCTCTCTCTCTCTCTCTCTCTCTCTCTCTCTCTCTCTCTCTCTCTGTCAGGTCAATCACACTCAGGATACTCGAATTCGTATTCCCCCTCTCGAGAATCGGAAGAGGCGCGCAAACCGATCGGTCCGTCGCGCGTGCCGCCCATCGCGGCGTATACTCCTTATTCCTTGTATCATATAATTCGAACCTGAGCTATCGATTGAGCCTAATCAGAACTTGGTCGGTTCAGCCATTACTTCGATAATCGATTCGATAATCTAAAGGTCTTCTAACTCGTCGGCTTGCGTCTGGCCGCAGGGGGAAGTGATCCGCGCAGTTCCTTGGGCCCAACAAACCCACGGGTTCATCCCGAGTTCAAGACACCGCGGCACCGCGGACATACACACACAATTACACATACACACATACATATACACCCTGGCCATATTGTCTTGTATTTAAAAGAGGCAGGTGCCAGTATCAAGAAGAAGAAGAAGAAGAAGGGTCGGCTCGCGTCTAGATCCACGGTCTGTGTCTCGCTGCGCGTACACTTGGCGCGATATACTCTACCGGAGACCTTATAAAGCCTCTTTTCATGGCTAATGAGCGCGAGCTTCGATCACCGGAATTAGGGATATTTGTATTCGGGCCGTTTGTTCTTCCGCCTTTCGACTATGTCCTCCGCGAAGACGATTTTAAATCACTCACGCCGCGGCACGCACAGCGAGACGAGCCTATTTTGGACGATGCGAGAGATAAGGCACGTCATAACTTGCAGGGCAATGGAGCAAGGAAACCGGCAATAAAACGCTACGTTTCGTTTAACGCGGCTTTTGCGACATGTCGCGTTTTCGCGACTTCACGCGGTGGCTTCTATAGCTTGCGCGCCGCGAAATTTCGCCGGCTCGATGTTATCTCATCGTTACTGCAGTTTTCCGTAATATTTTCCTGCATGATTCTTCACAGGATCGTCTGTGATAGATGATAATTTATGAACTACGCGACTGAGATACGATTGAACAATATATTGTAAACTTGGACAAGAAAGACAGCTACTACTTGTTTGAGCAATGGAGATACTAGTTTCCTTCGATAAGATTACGTTATCGCAAGGACTCGATAGCTAAAGCAATCCTGATTGCTGTATATATTCACCAACCTCCCACCCGGATTTCATTCCGAATCATATCGCGTGACGCGTAATCGATTGAGATATTTTTCAACAAATTAAATTCTTTCGCAAAGGGGTACGAGCGGGGGATACCATGCTGCATGCCATTCCGCTGTATGTAGGTAAGGTACCCCTGGTTCTCAAATTGCGAAATTCGCGAAGGACGCGCGGATCGCGCCGCTTTCGATAATTAGCCGTTCTAATCTCATGCGCTCCAAATTTGGTCGTCGCCTCGCACTTTCGTCTTAAGCGGAGACGATCGGTCGCACGGCGATTGGGGGGGGGGGGGCTCTCCTCGCCTAATAAAAATTCCGATGCAGGTCGCGACGCGGACCCCCCTTATCCTCTTCCCTCCCTCCGTCGCGCTTCTACCTCGCATGCGTGTATCTGCATATATCTGAACCTCAGAGGTAAAGACTCTCCATTATTAGAAATTTAGAGAAAACAGGATTTGAAGTTCATTATTTCTATGAACATTTCTAATATAACTTTTTCTAAACATTGTATCTTAGGAACTAATAGTAATAATTTTAAGAGACACAAGACCCTTAACCACATTATACGATTTAAACTCCTGGTATATTGGAAAAAGTATGAACTCTTTAATTTTAACAAAAACTAGAGATACAATTCTCTACTTCTAAAGTATAGATGTACATGTACACACATATTAATGCGCCGCGACCCTTCTCATTTACCCTCTTTTTTCCACGAGTATCAATGTATCGTGTAAGAAGAGAAGTGAAGCTTCAGCTGGAAGATAGGCGGCCGATTATTCGCACGCGACAGAAATGCCGGTTGGGCGCATGTTAGCAATACCGGCCCAGACATTGCCATCGCTATCATCGCCACCACCGCCGTCGCCGTGTCGGAGGCCGACATCGTCGGCCCCAGTGCGAAACCCGAAGGCTATTTATAGTAGGGAGCGGCTTCTAGTTCCCACCGCGTGAAAAATCGCAACTGGTTTCTCGCGAGTGCGAATGGAAGAACGGGGGGGAGGAGGGAGGGAGGGAGGGAGGGAGGGAGGGAGGGAGGGAGGGAGAGAGAGAGAGAGAGAGAGAGAGAGAGAGAGAGAGAGAGAGAGAGAAATGGCTCTGGTGTCTCGGCCGAAGTCGTCGCTCTGCATTAGCCGCTGCGCTAATGAGCAAACAGTCTGACGGTCTCCCCAGTCGAAGGCTCTCTCACGAGAGTACATTTGATAATAAACGCAATGCGAATTGCAGTACGAAACGCAACCGGTAGGCAAATAAATCAAGCCTTGGCTATGGTGAACATTTGGTGAAAAATGGAACGTAACCCTCATTATTAGTTAACATTGTCGCGTTAATTTATATATATACTTCCACGCGTCGACAAAGCACGTGATAATGGAGGTCCTGTCGCAAACACACGCCGCTTGACATTTAAGTACACGCAATGTCAGAAAGGAGCGTTCACCTGTTCAAACTGCAGCGCAGCGGTTGCGTGCAAGAACTTGCCTGCTTCAGCAGGCTCGCGAACTTTCAGCGCGCGCTCGCGCGCTTGCCGGCGTTTTTCTTTTTCCCTTTTTTCCAGCCAATTATAGATACGCGTTGGATAAGCATAATAACGTGTCGCGTTCCACGGAGAATCGCGCAATGGTTTTACCCGTAGATCGATTTGCATAACCGCGTAACCCGCATTCTCGAGCGCAAGGAGAAAGAAGAAGAAAAAAAAAGATCGACCGATCTAGGTCGAGTTTTGCTTAATGCGAAGGATGCCAGCTACGTTCCTTAGACGCGTGATCGGCTACTCCTTTCTCCTTCTGCGTACCTACGCTTTATGCAAATCCATCCGGACGGGCCTTAACGGTTGCCTTTTCTGCTGGACGCCGCGCCGGCCGACGAAGGGAGCCGCGTTCCGGAGAGAAAAGTGACGGAGGAGAGGACGCAAGGCGATATAGAGACGAGAGGAGGAGGAGGTCGTCGTGCCGGTATCAAGTTGGGCCAAATCGAGACGAACCAAGATGTCTCTCTGGCACCCTTCTAGAAAATCTCGCGTCTCTCCCTCTGCCTTATCCGTCTCATCTAATGTTAATAATCGCGCGTGTAAAACCGTATGGACATTTCTGTCTCTTCGAGGTAAGATGGGATACTTCGTTCTCGATAGAAGTAGATGGTACCACTCTCGGGCACGGCCGTTCGGAGAATCGATCCGATTCTACTTGAAGCGCTTTTAGCAGGCGCGATTAATTATTTGTGCAATCGTAAAGATGAATTCGTCGTCGCGCGAGCGCGTTTCGAGAACGGCCGGATCGGGCTCGGTGAAGCGCGTAACGGAGGAACGGGTTAAAAATTTCGCGAGCTGAAATACATTGAGAAGGCGGCTGTCCTTGCAAGGGCGCCACGCTGCGCCGCGTTACTCGCCTCGCCTCCTTCGGTCCCCTTGGTAACCACGTCGCGAAAACGGGAAAGGTATTTGCCCCTGTCCAGCTTATCTCTGTTTTTTCATTCGAATTGAACGTGGCCATACGTCGTTTTTAGAGCCCGTGGACCAACGGAAGAGGAATCGATGATGTTTCTTTCTTTCTCTCTCGTTCTACGAGATAACTCCCCCATCCCTAATTTATCACATCTATCTAACCGAACACAAAAAAATGTAAGAGATAGATGGCTAAATATCGTTATTTATCATGCACTTTCTAGGGTACAGCGTTCTCTTAAGCTGGCTGAAACCATTACACCAAAAATTGTTCAAGATATAGTACAATGTTTTAAAACTGAAGTAATATAAGATGTAAAAAAACATTACCATAAAAAGAAAAAGAATAAGGATAAAATAAAGCTAAAAAAGAGAGGAAAAAGAAACAAAGATGGAGAAGGAAAGGTACATATGTGTACAATGTGTATGTACATGAGAATTCCGATATTTGCGTATTCGCATAGGAGTAAGTTCCATCGATATTTTTGCATAAACGCATAAATATTCTAAGAATGTTGAAGATTTGCTGAAGAGAAAGGAAAATTTGAAACGGCATTATCGTCTATCTCAGTGGACGTATACTTCTTTTTTTTTATCGATTCACGGAGGACTTCTCGTTAATGACTACTCTCGGACAAGGTTCCGCGCACGTACTACAAACTAGTTACTAGTCTTCCATTATAAGGTTGTTGCGAAGGCATTGCTAATTTGCAAACAAACAAACTACACATTCCGCCACGTCGCGACCGTCGCGCGACTCCGCCGCGTCGCGGCTCCGTCTGCGCTTACATAAGGAATAAAACTGCGCGTTATGAGGGGTTTAAGGTCAAAAATATGAGGCGCGAGTCAGCCACGTATTTAGCCACGTGTCTTCGCAAATGCGTTATTATTCCATTGTATCGTATACTTACACCTTCGCTTACGTCCACATTTGCTCACGTGGTTTACGAGCTTACGTTTCGCATTTCAAAGAAACGAGGGGGAATTCACAACCCAAAATTTTGTACACCAATGCCGATTTTTGGCATTGCTGTAAAACACTGCCGACATTTTCGTACACTGCCGACAATGCTTAGTCAATACCTACAATGCCGTCAATCCTATATACTATATATAAATAATATAAAATTAAGGCAATGCCATGCAATTATGAACACTGCCGCGTACTGCCCATTATTATACGCCAATGCCACCTCTATCAAGTTAACCCTCCACTATTGCAAAAAAATCCGCACCTATTAAAAAATTTAGTGCTATTTATGTGCTAATTTGTTGCTCTAATCCGGATTTTGTTGCTCAAGCCGTTTAGCAAGAAACGGCGATCGAAATGGGGAGGGGGGCAGCTTGTCATCATAATAAAAAACCTATATAGAGTGCTCAAATCCAAAAAACAAATTGAACCAGAACCCAGAATTGAACAAACACCAGAATTTGTTGTTTTTTTGTTGCTCCAAGATAGCGTGAAAACATTTTTGAAATATAACGTTTTTTAAGAAAATACGTAGGGAAGTCCGGGGCTAACTCGACACCGGGGCAAACTTGACACTAGGCTTTTTGCCAATTTAAATCTATCGTAGAAACTTACTTTTCCTACTGTAAATGCGTCTTTATGTGCCAGTATTATCAACGGAATTTGGTATAAACATTCTGAGTTATAGTGTAATTTTTAACGCGACATAAGGGTTTTTGATAGTGAAAAGTAATTTTTCTGATCTCTCGAAAATGGTCTACTCTTTCATCGAGTTTTCGGACAAAACTAAGCGACGTACAGCAAAATTTCCTTAAGTAATATTGTACCTGAAGGAACGCTCTTTAAATGTGTACCATTTTTGCTTGACAGCACTATATATTGACTACATAATTATATCTTTTTCGAAGTATATTCAACACTATTAACTCGTAAAAATTGTGCCAGTTAAAGAGATACGTACACCTAGAAATAAAATCGATTATTAAAGCTTGATATTTTTCAAATCTTTGATGTTTTTATTTTTTGTGCTAAATAAGGTTGTATTGTATTACTACTGTATGGACAGGAGTGGATCAATCTGTCAAGTCAGGTAAAACACCTTGTTGCTTAATCACTTTAAACTTTCCTTAAAACTTTAAATGCGCTTTCTTGAAATCGTGTTTTTGAAATCGGCACCAGATATATCTTGAAAGGTTTTACATCGATTTATTTGAAATTGAATTTTACATGTTTACTCTACATGTTAAAATGTTTTTATCATATTGTAAAAGTTTTTTATTTTATACATTTCTTTGTTCGTAATTGCAAAATTAGTCTGTTTCGAATACCTGTCATTTTGTTTAGAATAAGAATTTTTCAAAACAAATTCAGAGAAGATAGACTTTAAGGAAAACTTGAATTCTTTATTACAGTTGCTTTTTTTATAGCTATTTCGGCTCATCTGGATAATGTATCATTTTTGAAGTCGGCTTTTGTGTGCTTTTGATGTTGACTGCTATAACACCGCAATTTTTAAGAGTTTCGCAACAAAAAAGTTTAAAAATATTTTAAAATATAGGGTAATAAGTCGGGGAAAAATGCCAGTGGGTCGAAGATGCTACTTTGTTAATATTTCGTTCATTATCTGATAGATGGTAATGTTTTCTAGTCGTTAACGTGAGAGTTCATGCAACGAGTGACGTATGCAAGTTTCTTCAATTTTATCGTGTAAAATGCGGAATACCTGAGAAAATCTGTTCCACCCAAGTGATGAGTAGGCTTCCTATAATATTGTTCTCTTCTTTGTTTAAAAAGTTAAAGAGTTTCGCAACATAAAAATTCAAAAATTGTTTTCTGTCAGCAATATATATACTATTGTTATCATACTAATTGCATCATTATTTTACGTAAACCTAATAGCTACATAAATGTTCCATATCTAAACTACTGGAATTATATGTATAATTCATCGCAATAGCCGTCATTTTTTAAATAACCATACAATTTTTGTCATAAGTGTGTCTCAAAGTAGATGTATAATTTATGTAAAAAATTCAAAAACCGTCTAGAACATAATAAAATTATTAAAATATTGAATTTAAATAATTTTTGTTAGTTTTTTTGTTAACTTTATTTATTTTTAAACATACCTATGTATTTTTCTTTTTGATAAAATATTTTCAAATTGTATTTCTATTTCGAGATGATAATATAGAGATAAAAATAGCAAATCCGGATTTTCATAATAGGTACATCGTAATCTCGCTTTTGCATGACCAATTTTCACAGCGTATTTTCGACAACTTTCCACAAGAAATGCATGCTGCATTGTTAAGTTTTTATTACTGTTTTTACTGATTACATTTATTAAAGTGTCTTAAGTAAGGTATCAAAGATATAATAGTTATTGAACAAATAATAAAATGATACGATCGCGTGTTTTTACGGCAAATAATACAATTTTAAACAAACACTTTAAAAAAGTTTGGAACCCGGTGACAAGTTTTAAAGTTGTGTTGTATGACATTGAATCATATTACTCATTCCGCGAGCGATAAAGCTTAATGTCGAACATTGTTACAAATAATTGGACACACGTTCGCATGATTCAGCAAGTAAAATGCTGCGTTGCGCATGTATTTGCCATTATTGTAGCTAATTACCTGCATTTAACTGCTACTTAAACAGTGGCTTATCGTTTCTTAGTTGTTTCATGTAATTACCACTATTACAGTCTGCAAGGGTAGTCGATTGCTCTTTTTGCCGAATGTCCTTCGAAACGCGGCAATAATCTACAATAATCTAACAATAAGCCAATTCAATGAGTTTTTTAGTATGTGGTGGGGCTAGAATCTGTGTCAAGCTGGCTCCCCCCCCATGCGAAAAAAAATATACAGAGTGCTCTCAAATCGAATAAACGTTTATACCAGAATTTGTTGCTTTTTTGTTGCTTTAAGATAGCGTAAAAACATTTTGGAAATATAACGTTGTTTAAGATGTAGTCAATATAGTGCTATTTATTAGGTATTCGGATATACGTATTTTCTAAAAAAACATAAGGGGTGTCCACTGCCGTACTGCCGATCCAATGCTGGATAAAATTCGGACACTGCCTTAGCAATGCTATGCAATACCTCCTGCACTGCCACTGCCACAAGTCCACCACTCCCCATAATGCCGTCAATATTATAGGCCACTACTTACTTTTTTCAGTCCACTGCCGAAATTTTGTACACCAATGCCGGCTGTGAATTTCCCCTCGAAGAACCCCCAGGCGCGAAAATCTAAGCATCTCGCAAGTTGTTTGTTCCGCGAATGGCGAACACATGCTTCCTCGCATTTTATCTCACCAGTTTCCGTCATTTATTAATATGCCAGCAGGTTTTCCTACGCGCGCATCAACGTCCTTCGCGTCCGTTTCTTTCTGATTATTCTCCACCGACTGATGACGTCTATTTTTATCAATGCAGATTAATGCGATTTTACATACTTCTTATCTTTTTCTAGTTTTGAAAATTAGAAAAAGATAAAAAGTAAGTTAAACTGAGATTAAAGTTAATCTACATTGGTAAAATATGGTAGAATGGATACAACTATCATGAATAAATAGATTCTCGGTTCGGCAAAGCGCCTTAAATACCTTCGAAAACGTAAGTTCTCGTTCTTGAGAGCTCGGCAAAGTACAAAGTTCGAGGTTAACATTTGAAAAAAAAGGCAGAACCTTTATTCCTACGTCTCACTTCCAGAAAGCAGGCGAAACTATGAAATATTTATTAGACGGATAATGAATACCACGGCAGGCGTTAACGGTGGGCTGAGAATTTCTCGGCGGCAAACGTGGGACGCGAACGCGGACGCGTGGCCGATACACCGCTCGCCGGACATCGGAGTCATGTCCACTTCCAATTACTCGCAAGCTTCCGCATTTTTTTTTTCCACAATAAGGATCGTTGAGATCGGATTATTCTCGCGTATACTTATATGCATTGTCGTGCGCACAATGGAGAACAACTTCCGTCGAGACAAATACGTAAGTGATGCTCGACGCAAGGGTATTATCGTGTCGCGTGCGTTTTCTCATTCTGGATTTAATCGCTCGATAAAGTACGTGGCGAGATCCGCCAATTAACGAGAAGGCGCATTCCGATCATTCGGCTCCCGCTTGTAATCAAGCAGTTCCCCCGATCCAAGTCGACTGCATTATCGTAATTTGCAATCCAACGGCGATCGAGGAGGGAAGGGGGAGGGGGAGGGAAGAGGAGAACGGGGGGAGGTCGTCCGACGGTCGCGTGATGCGCGAGCGGCGGCGTCGGCGCCACTTACCGATGACCGTCGATTCCCCATTCAGAAAAATGACGGTATGATGTAATTACCCGCGCGCTCTCTCTCTCTCTCTCTCTCTCTTTTTTTCTTTCTCCCTCGACGCTAACCGTGCCTCGGCGCCTTCCACGGTCGAACTCGCGGTGCCGAGCAGTGTCGAGGCTGCTGAGTCGCGCCATAAACGTGACTCGGCGTGACCCTCCCCGCGTGACCTTCTCAGCGTGACTGGAGCCCTGAGCCTCTCTAGCTGAAGCTAACTTCGACGAGCCGGTGCGATATCGCACGCACCACGCTACGCCGGCCGGCGGTCGCGCGATGGTTGCTCTCGTTGCGGCACTGGCCGATCGATAGCGACAGCCCTCGTCGAAGCGGTCGAAGGGAAGCCGTCGCGATGCACGCGGTGGCGCGTCAACGTACACGCACCTCGCGCACCCGTATGGCACGTTCGATTGTCTCCCGCCCATCGACCTTCCTCCGCCATCAGACCGCGAATTTCGATGGGGAGGAAGAAGAAACGTGGGACTTACCGACGGTTATCGAACGGGGACACGTGTACCGCTTGTGCGCGCGCGCGCGCACACACACATGTGCATTGTGCACGCATGTGCACGCACGTCTATAATAAGAATGCGCGTGCTGAGGCTGATGCCGTGTGCGCACGCAAAACGCGACAGATCAACGCTAGCCGCGAACTTGGCTAGCTTTAGCGCGTCGCGGGGTGAACACGCGACATCCGGAAACTACCGTCTACCAATGCCGCCGCGGGGAGGGGGAGAAGGCACTTGGCGCCGGCGCCCGGCGCCTGAAATCGGCGACGGCAGCGTCTTGCGCACCCCCCCCCCCGTTGCGACGAGTCCGTGAGAATTGTCGATAAGGATATATTTCCGGGTCCGGGGGTCGTCTTTGCGAAAGATCGCCGTCTCTCGATAATCCCGAGTTTCTCTTTCAGATTCATTGATACGTTCCGCCGCTACGTTCACGCTATTGATCGCGTTTCGCGAGACGCCTTCTGCATTCCATTCGTGGAACGCGCAACGGTTCGAATGCGGATTCATAGCAGCGATAAGCGCGCGGTGAGTATCCCTCATTGCGGGTGCCCGCACAATGAAAAAGTTGCGAATACTTAACGTATGTATGTTACGTGCCTGCTTATCGCCACGTTAGTCCACGTGCGCAAACGCGACACGTGTGTCCGCGCTCTATCGCGGTTAACTTCACCGCGTTGCGCGCGTACCGTTTGCGAATCAAATTCGTAGCGTTATCTTGCTTTCTGTAGTTACATGTAGCATATGCGCGTTCGACGAATATATAAGTATATACACTAGTAATATATGTAGACTATATAGACGGCGAATTTCTTTATACACTGGTCGTATATTGTGTCCTAAAAAAATGTATACTACATAATACTATAAAGTGTTATATTGCGCATGCGTCAAATAACGGTACAAAGATAGGTATAGGTGAGAATGTGTAAAGGGTGATCTTATTGGCATATGATCTTATTTGGCGCATGCGCTTTTTAATGTATGTATATACCTACAAGTTTTGTATACATAACAGTTGCGGCTACATAGAAATGGTATATACGTAGAACGGTAATAAAAGTAATAAAAATAACTTTGGTACCCTTTACTTATATGAAATGCAGAGAACAGAAGGTCGATTTTATGTATCTTTAAAAAAGGTAAAAATTATAAAAGTGAACAGATTTCGATCAATAAAATCGTAGATATTCTAATTAAAATTCCTCACTTTTGTAATTTTCGTCTCGTTTCAATATACATAATCGACTCTCAGAGCTGTTACATGGAGAATATTAATTGCACTTTTCTTATCCCCCGTCGCAATAACCAATTCGTAATGAATCTTATCGGATTCCCAGATAGCAAGCTGACGTCATTTGACATTTTGACGTCAAAATGTCGAGGACGTCATTTGATGCGTTTTGACGTCAGTTTGCTGATTTAAACTATATGCCGGCCTTATTATTTTATCGCTGAAGATGGCTTCACGTGGAGCCAAAACGGCCGGTTTTGTAATTTATATATATTTAATTAAAAATCAACGTTTAATGTAATTCACGTTATAATAACTCTCTGCTCCTTTATTTTGTTGAATTTTTTTAAAGCACTCTTATTTATGCGCGCGGCTGAATTTGGCCGCGTTGCGGTCGAAGGTATCGACGTATTATAGCTCCCGAAGTGTTAAGTCAAATGGGGAATTCGATCGAAAGTCACCCTTATCATTAAATATGCACAAGATGCACAACCATCGCGCCGTTTCCGAGGGAGAAACGAGGCGCTATCGGTCGACGAAGTTAGACGTTTACGATACATGATTATATTATACGCGTCCTTCGATGCGCTCTAATTAAATCGACAGGAGATCGCGAAACGTGGGCCAGTTTAATCCCACAAAGAAACGCTTTTATCGATCGCCGTATAGAAAGAATCGCCATAATCGGCTCGTATACGCGTATACATATACCTATATAGATATTGCAATAATTCATTCGTTAAGCAGTTCTCATTTAAGCAGTTTGGTCTATTCGCTCGCGATAGTTCGTATGTACTCTCTAAATCTGAATCAATGACTATTCACTGACTCAGCAGTACTATTCACTGATTCAGATTAAGAGCCACCGCACAAAACTCTCGTATGGTCACGTAGCGTAACGTAACATGAATCAACGCATAAGAAACGTATCGGTTAGAGCCCCCGCACAAGCTCTCGCATGGTAACGTAAGTGCTGGTCTACAACCTTGCTTTAAAGGATATTTAAGCTTTAAGCCGTAAGAAATTGACCAAACACAATAGAATGTAAGGAGAATACTCGATTGTGATTGGTCAATTTCTTACGGCTTAGAGCTTAAATATTCTTTAAAAGCAAGGTTGTAGACCAGCACTAACGTAGATCAACGCACAACGCACGTTTCTTGTGCGTTGGCTCACACGTTATGTTATACGCTACGTGACCATACGAGATGAGTCTTGTGCGGTGGCTCTTAGAGAGTATGTACAAACGATTGGCCCCTCTATTTGATCTTGTTCAAATTTGATGCGCTGTAAAGTTTGCGCTGCGGCGTATAACGACGCCGATAAATTTTCTCGCGCGACGGAACGAAAAGCAAGCAACGATTGTGCGTCTGACGGATTAACAGAAACGGGACGAGAGTGGAATAATACTAAAAGACTCCGATTATATAAACAATAAAATTGATTGCGAGAGGTCAATTCAAAGATCGATCGGGATGTTGAATGGAATGTCGCCGCCCCGGCAAAAAAAAACAATTGTTAACTGCATGTCGGGGACACGCTCGAAATGCATGCTTCGCATCTAAACATTCGCACATCGTCACCGTTTAATAATTTAATAATCATTAATGCCTAATAATAATAATAATACAATATAAGTGTAAAATGACACACATAAAATATAATAATATAATATATTATAATTTAATAATTCATTTCTTTAATAATAATTATGATGCAATAAAACAACGCTATTATTTTATTATATCTCGTTGGGAATGAATTATTGTTAACATTTTGTTCGAAATTCTAGCCGTCAATCACGACGCGCGGATATTTAGATGCGAAACACGCGTCGCGAAAATGCTCCGATTATACGCGCGCAACTTCATGCGTGAGGCATAAAATTTATGCAATATCATTTAATGATTCCGTATGCGACGATTGCGACGGAGTGTGCCGCAAGGGCATGATCGTCTCGAGATCGACGTCCCGCTTTAATCGGCGATACCTGTGGTCCTCTCGAGCTCTCCAAGTCCCAGACGACGATCTCTGAAAAAGCGGCGAAGACGCCGCCAATGTCGCCGGCGATTGCGTATAGGCCGCCGCTCGATTGCGAAATAAACGCTTTCAATAAGCGTTTCTAACGGCGCGGCGTGCCGTGATCGCGTTTATATCGTTAGACGGGGTCCCTCTCGGGGCCGGCGGGTTTATCGGCGAGAAGCGAATCCTGATGCAACAAACATACACTTATCGACTCGACCGGCACTTTTTTCGTTCGAGAGACAGTAAAAAAGAAAAAAAAACCCGCGATAGCGAGGGCTATCTGTGTCATCAGGGAATCGGGAGGGAGAGAGGGACGAGAGATTCTCTCGAAACGCGCGACGTCATCAGGGTCTGTTGAAAGGGGGGAGGAGGGGCGGTCATTATTTCAAAAATTATAACGATCGCGGAGGCACGCGCGGGCACCGTGGTCGTAAAAGCGGATCAGCGCCGATTCGCGGAACGCTCGGAGTTTCCGGCTTGACTGCCCGGTCCGCCCGCTCCGCAATTTCCAGCTCGGTATACGTGTGCCACGTATGTACGCGTGGAAGAATATCTATTATCGCCAAGGACGCGTACCCCGTTCGGGCACTCGTAATTCGGTGTCGTACGATTCGCGTATCGCCGCGCTCGCCCGATCGGTGCGTGAAGTATAGTATAGGATCGGCCGGCCGTCCGTCCAGCCGATTAATTGTTCCCCTCCCCCTCTCCTCCTGAAAATGCACCCCTGACATTTCGCTATCGCGTCGATAGTCGATACATTCGTCTATTTCGCCCGCAGTGGCAGGAAGCGTCGACGAAAGCTCGCAAATGACCACGATTGGCGCGATTGCGATTCGCAAGTCGTCGATGAGCCACCTTCGCGGCTACGGTCTGAAGTGCGCTCCAGACTCCAGCAGACGGAGCGCTCTAACGTTCGTCGCAATTCGCGAGACGATCGCTCGCGACTGTGCGGCAATTAAATCTCATTCGCAACGTTTGAAGCCGCGCTTCCGGCAACATTCCGTACTCGTCGTTCGAGAGGGTTATCGCCGCCCAAACTTCTCTCTCTTTCTCTCTCGGGGAACCAAACGATCTTCGCCGCGGATCGCAGGCAGGAATCAGTCTCGGAGGCGGGATATCGATTCTCGCCGAACAGTCCCGAGCGCGGCCGAGCGTTCGTGAAAACTGACAAGTGACGTGCGCGAGTAGTTGCACACGAGCGGCCGCGAGCCACCGCGAGCTGGGTGAGTTTGACGGCGGTCAGTGGTGGTCATCTCGTCGCGGATCGGCTCGCCTCGCTCTCCCCTCGATCGCGACCCGATCGCGCCGAGCTGAGAGAGGCACACACACAGCGACACAGCTCCTCGCGATCCAGATTCTCCCGTCCCTCTTTCCCTCCCGCGCGGGGCGGGAAGATCGATTTCGCCGTTGTTCGATTCGGCACGCGCGCACGCGGCAGAGTATACGGACGCCGCGATTGACAGTTGGATTAACGCGAGGACGGGCAGGCAGGTGGATTGACACCATCGACACCCAGGTAGAGAGACGACCCGGCACGGCGGGGTCGTAGGTCGCGCGATGAGGGGCGTTGATGGCGAACGACCGACACAACGGTGGGCGGTGCGCGATTAGCGATTTCGCATTTCGCGACGTGGAAATGGGCCACGCACGCGGATCTCGTTGATTCGGCGAGCGCCCTTCGCATGTCCGCGATAAAGATCACCTATTTTTTTTCTTTCGACGTGCGCGGTCCAGCGTTCGATATTTCGGACAATCCTCCGCCGTTGTGCCGAGATTGTTGCCCCGATCGCGAGTAGAAATCGCGCAACTCGATCCCTGATCGGCTGTCTTTGTTTCCCCCTTGACTCGATTTCTTCGTTAGCAGATAAATCCCGTCGCGCGAGGTCGTCGAGGTGAGGATCGATCACCGTGACCTAACCTAAGCTAACCTTGGCGTGAACTATCGCCGCCAAACCGCTCGATCGCGAGAGACGCGAGGTTCTAACGTGATACGTGATACCGCCTCGAGTGATACCGCTACCGAAGAAGCGAACAGCGATCCCCCTACAAAAAATGGTCACCCCCCAGACACCAGGTGAATTCTCGCTTATTATTCCCCGCTGTCAGTCGTCTATTAACTATTTTGCGCGTCTATTAATATCAGTTTGTTATCGCTTATGTCATCTGTAATACACGTTATCACGCTCGATATTTCTTATATTGAGACAGATAATTTATCTTGTAACATTGGCAACTTCTATCAGTATAGACAGACTTGGACAAGAGCTATACGTGGTGCTTTCGCAAATGAATGATTTTATTACAAATTACGGCCCGCTTGTTCTAAATATTGTGTTTGATGCACAGGTATGGATCCCTGGGTGATCCAGCCTAGAGAAAGAATGAGATACCAGGAACAATTTGAGTCGTTAAAGCCAATCAATGGAATTGTTACTGGCGAACAAGCGAAAGGTTTCCTTCTCAGATCTCAACTCCCACCTGCCATTCTTGGACAGATATGGTAAAGATACTACTTAAGGATGCTGTTTATTGTCCCAAACCTTTATAAGGCTTTCCTAATTCTTTCCTAATCTTTTTGTACATTACAGGGCATTATCGGATACAGACGCAGATGGGAAGATGGATGTAAATGAGTTCAGTATCGCGTGCAAGTTGATCAATTTGAAACTGCGTGGCTTCGAAATCCCCAAAGTACTGCCACCCGTTCTTATACAGAGTTTAAAGTCTTTCTCAATCGGTAGGTGAATAGAATAGTTTTGTGCGGGAAACATGAAGTTACATCACGAGACATTTTAGGCGACGCTAGTCTGACTGGATTGTCAAATGGTTCCACCGCTCCAAGTAACGTTAGCTCTCTAGTAAATTTAAGCGGACATCAACCGATGGTATCTCAACCTATGGCAAGCGCGATACCCACGGCTGGAAACACCCTTATAGGTATATATCATTAAACGTTGATTCATTTTCGTGTTATTCACTCTCCTCTACCTCTCGATCAATGATTGTCAGCTAGATGCTTGTGTGATATCTCATGAACTAACAGAAAGAAGATCTCGATTTATAAGAGACTTGTAAGAGCGTCTATAAGCACCCAGAGGTACATTCTCCTCTTTCTCACTCAGATATTCGTCGCTTATTAGATTCATTCAGATGTATCAAACATAAATACAGTACCACTAATATCCAACATATATTGTTACAATATCATGTCTGTCAGCCCTATCTGTCATTTTCATGAATTAAATTGGATATATCGCTGTTATTTTGGCCATGAAACATTAATTATCAAACATAATTTATCTGTGTGTTATTCATAATTCATCATACTACACAGCATTACAACAAAATAGACAGAATGTGGCTCCAAGCACACATGCCACAACTCATATACCGTCTAAGCCACCCGCTCGACCCGCGCCACCTTCTGTGGGTATGTTAATCATACTGAATGTTTTGTGTTTTATGAGCCAGTTTGTTTTCTTTTTCCTGAAGCAAGCTTCTCTTCGATCGCTTGACAGTGTTCTTAGTTTAAAACATTTTCAAACCATTTTATTCCTCAACATTGTTACGTTAATAATATAATGTAAAGCAAACTCCTTCTCTCGCTGTGTATGTATGTACACTACACTTTAAATATATTACGTAATTTTGGAATGTCTATAAATATGTCTGACATAGCTTTATTTATAATATTATTTTATGAGATAATTATGATTTCTTTAATATACAAGTAAATGCACAGCTTATACTTTTGATGTTGCTCGTTTCAGAAATTTATGTCGCCGCGAAAGCTTTCAAAAGTACATATTAGTCTTTGCTTAAACTAAAAATTCGTTATCTTTTTAGTACATTTTACTATTTTTTTATTACACGTGTAGGTAGGTGTTGGACTTTGCGATGATAGATTTTTTAGCAAGTATACTTATCATGAAAAAACAAATCCATTTGCATCTTGATTATTGTATAGAATTTTAATATTGTTCAACAAAAAGTCAAACTCGGGATAGTTCTCATGCTTAAACATAGAGATAAAAGCGATGGCATTAACAACTTTGGATGTTATTATGTAAATGGAAAGATCGTGATATTATTCTCTAATCGTAGAATTTAAATTTTTATTTGTCGATGATAACTCTTTAGTTATTATCTACTTGAGGGGTTTACATTTATGTACCGTTTGTGTACTTGTAATTATATTTGCATTTCTTCATTTTCGACAATTATATATTGTTAATAATAAATTTACACTTTACGCGGCAAAAAAAAGGAGTCGCACCTTCCCTTAATACCACGACCGGTGGTCTTCCACAAAGACCTGCACCACCCACAAATATTGGTATGTTTAAATAAACATATGTTACCACAAAACCCAATATGTATTGTTTATGGCTAACACAATTACTAGTAAATCTCATTATATCGCTCGATTAATATTGACATGCTATGAAGAAAGAAAGCATTGGCACAATCCTTTTGCTTGTTCTTGTCTTTTTTTTTTTTTAATATTTGTTATAATTTATCGAACAGAAATAATGAATGTCGCTTGGATTTAAATAATCGGACATTTACACAACTGTTTTCTGACATACATAATAATCACACGGAATTATTTCAGGGAGTAATTTTGTGGTAGCAACGGGTGGCCCACCACCCAAACCAGCACCACCTTCGTTTCCAAATAGTCCTGTTGCGGGAATCTCGCCAATGAAAATTACGACTTCTGTCGTTGGCTCCTCAGTCATTTCTTCGTCCCCATCTATATCTGCCGCTGGAATAGGTAAAAAATAAGAATGCGTTAAAATATAAACATAAGTTACTTAATTTTATATATTTAATAATTTTTAATTAGGTATTCCATCAGTGGCACCAATCGCCCCTTTAAACACAACTCCTATACCAATGGCTGCCTTTAATATGGCACAACCAATGCCGACGCAGCCGTTAGGCATGGTTAGTGCAGGTATGGTTGCTCCTATGACTGGCATTCCTAGTATGGTACCATCCATTGGATCAATAAATACTGGTATATATATGCAAAACAATATCTCGTGATCGTACTTGCATTTATTACAATATTAATTTTCATTATTTTTTTTCCAGGTACTGGAGTTGCTTCTTCAGTACCGTTACCGTTAGTGTCCTCGACAACTGCAAATAGCGCGTTGGTCAATGGCGCAATTACACAAACGCCAGTGTCTACGAATACACCTTTGAGTACAACGGCACGTCCACCAAGTATAGACAGAGTAGGCTCTATGGATTCGCAGCACAGCCAGCATTCGGTTGGCTCTCCGCAGTCTACGGAATGGGCGGTGCCGCATCAGACTAAATTAAAGTATACTCAATTATTTAATACTTGGGACAGAACGAGATCGGGCTTTTTATCTGGGCCTCAAGCAAGAAATATCATGGTGCAGTCGCAACTACCACAACCCATACTCGCTCAAATATGGTATAGTAACAAAATACTACTACAAAATAGCATATGAAACAACATTCTTTGTACGTATTGTAGAACAAAAAATAAATTTCCAAAATGTGTGTCAACAGGGCTCTATCTGATATGGATTCGGATGGACGTTTAGGCTCCGAAGAATTTGTGCTTGCAATGCATCTTTGCGATATCGCTAAAGTCGGCGAGACTATACCTACGCCGCTTCCACTAGAACTTATCCCACCTACATTTAGACGGCAACGTCAAAGCAGTTTAACGCTGTCTCAAAATGCAACAGAAAATATTGATCCATTAGCGGGCATGCCACAGGTACGTGTCTAATATAAAAATATCTTTTTGCGCAAAAAGAAACGGAAGGGAAAAAAGTGTCTTTTTCCAGACTTCATTCGAAGATAAACGTAAAGAGAACTTTGAGAAAGGTCAAGCGGAATTAGAACGTAGGCGTAAAGCGCTGTTAGAGATTCAGAGGAAGGAACAGGAAGAACGGGAACGCAAAGAACGGGAGGAGGCAGAGAAACAGGAGAAAATAAGGCAAGTAGGACTGCTCATTAATCAAGCGTAACACAGGAAAAAACTTTATGTTTTGTGATACAGACTAGAGCAGGAGAGGCGTAGACAAGCGGAAATCGAAAAGCAAATGCAGAGGCAAAAGGAAATCGAACAAGAGAAGGAAGAACAACGAAAACGCGCGCAAGAACAGAAAGAGGCGGCACGCAAGTAAGTTCATTATACGATATTATTAGATAAATTTGTATCTGTACGGATTTAAAAGCAGCGCTGCTTCGCGACATTTAGGGAAATGGAGAGGCAACGGCAATTGGAGTGGGAACGACAGAAGTCACAAGAATTGCAAGCGCAGAGGCAAAAAGAGCAGGACGTTCTTCTCAAGTTAAAAGCGAGGAATCAGACCTTGACCATCGAACTTGGAACACTTGTAAGTATATTAAAAAGATATATAGGTACTTCAAATAATTGATCCAGATAATACTTCAATGAGCAAACCTTATATTGCCTTTCCTGACTTTTTAGAACGACAAAGTGAAGGAATTGTCACAAAAGATTTGTGACACTCGGGTAGGAGTGTCAGGTGTCAAAACGACTATCGATGGTATGAGAACAACGAGGGACACGCAGTTACAAGAAATGGCCGCGTTAAAGAATAAACTTCGGGAACAAAATCAAAGATTACTCGCGCTGACTCAAGAGAAAGCACGTATCGAGGCGAGAAATAAAATTAATGCGGCGCAAGATGCAGCCGGACAAGAGGCTATTAAAATGGCCTTCGACAATAAACAAATTACTCTTAAGCAGATGAAAGATAAAATAGCAGATTTACAACAGCAGGTATGCTCCTAACATTTGTCAATTGCATAAATGGACTTTAACTTCAGCGATATCAATATTCTACTTTCTAATTTGTATTTTTCAGATTGATTCTAAAATGTCCGATATTGAAAATAATAACGCTCAGCTCGAGGATATTAAGACCCAAATAAAGAATCTAGTGACAGATTGTAAACAGCTCTATGTCACTTTTGATGAGAAGAAGCAGAAAGTAATCGAACTTCGGTCAGGTAGCCATGCCTCAGCTGCTGACTTTGCCACATCTGCGTGGGGAGATAGTGGTTGGGGAGAGCCACCCACTAGTGACACAGCTTGGCCTGTCAACGAAACTACTGAGAGCTCAATAAATGAAGCTGCCGTTGTGGGCGTCCGCAAATACAGAGCCCTTTACGAATTCGTAGCGCGAAATCAAGACGAAATATCGTTTCAACCTGGTGATATTATATTGGTAAATACAATAAACGCAATAGAATTGCCATTATTAAAAAGAAAATTGATTCAATAAGTGAATAGTTAATATAATATAACGTGCTATTAGGTACCACCTGTGCAAAATGCTGAACCAGGATGGATGGCGGGAGAAATTCGTGGTCACACTGGTTGGTTTCCCGAATCTTATGTGGAACCGGTGGATACTGGTACAGTTGATTTGGACAACGAACGTACTTTTATACAACAAGACAGTCTAGAGAAGAGAACGTTAGAGTTAGTTGTTTTCATTTTTGATGATAATATCAAGAGTATCATTCCATATATCACCAAGTGTTGGCCTTTTTATTGTGATTGTGCAGAGGAATAGCAGAAGTTCCCGAGAACGTATCCGATGCGGGATCATTAGGGGGAGAAGCCCCGATAGTAGAGGCTATTATACCTACTTTAGGATTAGGTACATGTTGTAACATACAAGCTATCGCTTTGTTTCCTTACCGACCTACTATGGAACAACATCTTACTTTTGAAAAAGGAGAAACTATCAATGTTTCTGAGCAGCAGGTTACTATTATATTTATTATATGAAAGATAACGCATATATACATACGTTTTCTAAAGTATCTATTTTATTCAGGACGACTGGTGGTACGGTTCAGCCAGTACTGGAAATAAGGGTTGGTTCCCCAAGTCGTACGTGAAAGAAATAATCGCAAGCAGTAAAGACACCGCGGTTGAAGGTCTCAATGAATATTACGTTGCCCTTTATCGATACGATTCGACCGAAACCGGCGATCTCAATTTTAATCAAGGGGAAGTTATATTGGTTACGAAAAAAGAAGGCGAATGGTGGACCGGTTGTGTAGGGAACAAAAGTGGAATCTTTCCTTCTAATTACGTAGAGAAGTGCGACGCTCCCAATCAGGTACATTAGAAATGTCTTGCATTTCATTTTGGCTAATTTTTAATCATTAATTTATTCAAAAGTTGAAGATAATTGCTTGCTTTGACAACTATTTTTTTCTGTTTTCTTTTTTTGTCAATTCAAAAATTTTGGATTAACAAAGCTTGCTTGAAAGTTTCTAACACGGGTTTGTGTGTTAGGGTGCGCCTTTGTCTACTAACGTTCAGTCCACTGATGTTGCTGCAACCGCGGGTGCTAAGAGTGAAACTGATACTCCGGCGACCGCAGCATCGCAAGTGCGTATTCGTAATTGTTTATTTCAAATTGCGTTTGCAATTGTATCTCACATTTAACTGTACGTGTTGAAATGCTAATGTTATTAATCCATTTATCCGTTATTGATATCGGACAATAAGACAAAGACACTTTATTGTAGTTAGGCTTTATCTTCACTTATTCTGTACTCAATAATTTAATAACTCGTAGAATAAGTAAAGGAGCGTGTTATTACAATTAAATACGACAAACTATAAAGCGTGCTTCTATTTCGTAGGTAGAGAAAACGGCAGAGCAGTTAGAAGATGAAAGAGCAGCTGCTGAGGATAGAGCGGAATTACCAGACTTTACTGCTATGGCCGCTCAGCAGGTAAAAGCAAAAACTTCTAATGTACTCACAATTTGACCTTTTTCTATTATAAGAGTGTAATTGCTTACTGCTTTTTTGTGCTTCCGACATCCCGATAATGCAGTATTATAAGGTATTTTTGATCATATTATTACATCCATTTTTATCGTTATTATATTTTATATAAAACTTTTTTTTTTATTTTTCAATATATGGAATTGTTTCAATATATCGAAAAGCTAATTTTACTTAAGAGAAAAATCTTTTTTTCACAGAGAGGAAGGAAACCAGAAATTGTTCAAGTTATTGCGCCCTATCAAGCAACAAGTGCAGAACAGTTAGATTTGCAAAGAGGACAATTAATAATGATTCGTAAAAAGACTGACAGCGGTTGGTGGGAAGGAGAGCTTCAGGTAGAAAGAATACAAATTTTTTTTTATCTTAACTATCATACTGTTAAGTAATAACTAGCGCATTGTTTATTTAGGCACGCGGTAAAAAGAGGCAAGTTGGTTGGTTCCCAGCAACTTATGTTAAACCCTTAACCAGTAGTAGTAACAGAAGTACACCTGTCTCCCAAGGATATCAAGATTCTCCAACGGATCCAAATATTGGTAAATAAATTCTGCAATTTATTATCTTACAATTTTTTCAAAACTATACTTATATGTTTAGATTAAATTCTAATTCTTAGAACAATCTACTCGGGCTAAAATTATAGCATAAGTGTTTTTTTTTATAGAACGTGTTATGGCTTTGTATCCCTACCAAGCACAAAATGAGGATGAATTAAGCTTCGAGAAAGGTGACGTTATATCAGTACTCGCTAAGGAAGAAGCATCATGGTGGAGAGGCGAATTGAACGGCGTATCCGGCGTCTTTCCGAGCAACTACGTATCACCTATGTGTAAGTATTCCTTTCGTACGTGATTGCCGAAATTTAATCCTAGAATCACCTTAAGCTTTTTAACCTCACAAGTACAGTGTGAACAGAGAAAATTATGTAGCGCTAACTTATATTAAATTTCCACACGTACTGACTGCACGCGTATAAACATTAGAGAGAGAGAGAGAGAGAGAGTGATTGAACCAACTAATAGATTATAAAATAAAAATTATAAAAATGCAAAATATATAACTTCTGGCTACAGATAGGCGGACGATCGTCAGGTGTAACAAGTTCCAATTAAAACGACTATTTATTTATTGTATCTTTTATCATTGTTGTTGTTGTTTTCATTATCAACACTATTGCCATTATTATTTCTATCATCATCAACACCACCATCGTTGTCATCATAGTTATTATTATTATTATGTTATTATTATATTATTTTATTATAGTTAGGCTTTACCTTCACTTATTCTGTACTTCATCATTTTATAACTCGTAGAATAAGTAAAGATGGAGCGTGCTATTGCAATTATTATCAAATATACTTAATCTTAGCATTATATTATAAGTTAATAGCTTGTAAGACAGTAAAGTTGAAAGTATGTAGCGTATTTCCTGCATCTTTTAGATTAATATATATTGTTGTAAATGGAGCGTTAGCAGAGAGAAAGAGAAAGCATTTTTTATAAGCTCAATGTAGATTAATATATCGAAGAATATATTTTCTCCATCAGTTATATACCTTGTCTGAGTTAATGATATCATTGGAAAGCTTTTTTTTTTGTAATGTAAGTATTTGTGTAAAAGTGATGCGTTTAGTTGTCCTCAAACAAAGCCCGCTTGCACTTTTTAATAATTGACATTATTCTCATTCTTCTAATGCATATGCGTTGTGTATGGCACTGGTTATTGGTATATCAAAAGCATAAAGAGATCGTTCACACACTTATCGCCTGTGGTTGACATTACATTAGAAATAGAAATAGAAACGGATGCGACAGATTATTCTCAGTTTACGAAACAGCTTGCGTGTCTGCCTTGCATGTCTACCCATTCGTTCGTCCGTCCGTCTCTCCGTCAGAGGTAGCCGTTTCCTTGATATTACGATTAACAATTAACAGTTAACAATTGTGATAGATGTAACCTGCGATTTTATTACTCGTATATAATATGTAGATTATTGTAGATTGTAATTAATCTGTATGAACGCGGTCTTTAAAGATCCTACAATGGCTGTTATATTTTCCCAAATAGAACAAAACTGACAAGAACGTTTTCTGAATAGAATTCTTGTTCGTTTAATAAATTTCGAATTCGCTGTTTTTTTTTGTGCGTTTAATTGCAAATTTTTTAATCCGGAAAGCCTTATAAGAAAGAAATAGAAATTTTTATTTAGCAAAACACTTTGTATAATTCTATGCTTCTATGATTCTCTCGAACGACAATTTTAATATGTTAAAATTAGAAGAGATGCTTTGAAGAGAACAACTGCCTCAGTTTTTTTTATTCTTAGTCTATAATTCGCGCATTTTGTAATCTCCTTTTTATTAATTATATCTTTCGCTTTTGCTTAACACGCAGCATAAAGGGTAGCCGAGCAGCAGAACAGCATTGCTGGTTTAAATTAAAAGCACCTGAAGTGTAATAAGAACAATAGCAGCTCCTACATTCGGCACGGCGTGCTACGACAACAGAAGTCTCATCGTTGGAGACACTGTGCATGAAAAAAAGAAAGAAAAGCAAAAAAGTGAGCAAAGAAAGACAGAGAAAGGGGAATAAGAAGGGAAAGGAGTGTATGTGTGTGCGTGTTTGTGCGAGAGAGAGAGAGAGAGAGGGGGGGGGGGGTAAATCGAAAAAGAAAAAATTAATATGAGAAGGGCAGGGAGAAAGACTCAGGGTTGGCTCTTCGTCTCTATAAATATAGCCTCTACCTATACATATTATACAAGCCTTTCCCTCTGGTGCGGGGTTGCACTCATTCTTTCATTAATGTTATCATTCGAATTGTTAACATGGGTCACGACATTTTAGCTTTTAACCGTTTTACATCTTCAAACGAATTTCCATCCGAATACTATGTTCGTTGCATAAAAATAATGCGCGCATGTACCAAGTCCAATCGTTTCATTAGTGTTACGACCACCTGATCTGCACCAACACCAAAGGTCTACCTCAGTTCTCTATCTATGCTGACGTACAATTAAGAAACAATAATATTAAATTCTTAGCTTATTCACGTTAGAAATATTTAACATTACGTCATGGTACGAATACTATTGTTACTTAATGTTTAAGTGATTTGTTAAGTTCATGTTGGATGCATACTGCATCCCGTGATGATGTCCACGTTCATGTGCGGATTAATGTATGTTCAGCTCGATTTTACGTTTAAGAGGTTTATTTTAAGGAACTTGGTCTATAAAAGTATATCAAATTGTGTAAGTGAAAAATGCTTTTCGAAAAAGGAAGAAGCAAGTTTTTAGGATAGTGTCCTTGTCTCTTCTTGCTTCGGAACATTTTGGTGGTCGATCAAAATTTCGAGTATTTAATTCGATCGTCCCTTAGAAGTTAAGGTTTATCACTGTGTTTCTGTTATTTCCTTCATCTGTAGTGTAATACTTGCGTTGATCACAGTTGTGTGAAATAGAAATAGTCGTTAGAAAAGCAACGATAGTTGCGTTACGTTTTGTCTTTTGTCAACATTACTATATGGTACGCATCGCGGGCCGTTAGAAATCACGGCGTTGTCTCACCCTGAGGCCTAGAAAATGTGTGACGATCTCACGATCGAGCAGCCGGTGATTAGCTGCGACGATCGAAAGCGATATAAGAGGAGAAGGAGCCCAGAAATGTCCCAAAAGTGTACACAATTTCATTCGACGCCTGACATTGCGCGCGGCTTCTTACGTCTAGTGAAAGAAATTAGCGAATTGTGCAAAGGTATTCTGTTTATTCGCATAGAAATTTCACGGGAAGAGAAGTCAAGTAAAGCAAAGCGATACACGACTTAATTGCTCATTGTAGATTCGGCATAATTTCCAATGATTGTTCAATTTTTAGTGCTTCTATCTCGCACGAGTAACGAGTACTTTATTTGCTGTAAATAACTGAAGAGATTAAGGGTAATGTGCTCCTTCTTCACAGCCTTTTACGATAGAGCCTAAATAAATTAGCACTCGTACGTGAACAATAATTGCCGAGGATCACTAATAATGAGCTATAAGTAAACGATAGTGTTGACCACTTGATTCAGTGAGTAATGTTATTGTAAATCAGTTTTTCCATCGAATCGCATTCCTATATGTATGTGTTAATCGACTGACTGTTCATTTCCTGGATCGTAATCGACAGTCAACGTCTTTATTCGTGTAATGTATTGTACTATTATCCCGTTAACATACAGTGCTTCGTTACAAAGAATTTATTATATTAAAAGATATATTCAAATGTTTATTGTTTCCGAGAAAAGAAAAAAGAAGATCCTTGAGAACCCTATTAGAGCCTACATTTTGCACCGAGTTCAGCGTACACGCAATTATGAAGCTTTGATACAACATTGACAATTTAACGTTCGATGAACATTTTTACGAATGTTCGCAAAAGTATGATCGGTCTTGGCTTCCTTAGAGACTCCCTTGAGGCTCCAATCATAAGGTCGTTTAGAGAAACGAAGATGATACAGCTAATTCGGCGAGAAATCAAGCGCACAACGTATTTATTTATTGCTATTGCGAGAACTTTTACGCGTTCTATGTAATCCTCCACGACAGAAGCGAGTAAATACGTTATGTCACAGTGGCAATAATTGTGTGCTTAATAATTAGGTATTCCAGACAACCAGTCCAGCGTAACGTTATTCAGATGGTGACGCGGCGGGATTGTCTAAAGCAAGTTGTGCAACTGGTTACCCTTAGTCGATGTAGCCGTGTAGTGCGTTATACTCCTAAGATTGTTACTATTTGCAAGTTGTTTGTTTATTCTAATATCGAACCTCATCTGAAGTCTCACAATAGGATACGGTGTAATCTGGCGTGTAGTGGAGAATGTTGTAAGAGAGTATGAACAATTCTGTGTGACTATACGAATCTTGTTCACACTTTATATACATATATATATATAGAAATATTATATTGTGTTTCCACACACATATGTACGCCGATGTTCTTATACATATGTAAACATATCCATATGTGCATACACGGATACGTTCGCATCTCACCGCTGATCGAAATAAAATATCTGTCTGTTGTAAAATTATTTTTGTGAATCGTGTGTTACTCGGTATTATCGCTCATAATGCATTTTTTTATCGACATTGTCTCAACATATATTTTCTCTCTTTTTCGCAATGTACTTCCAATGGGATACGAAATACTTTTATCAAAATATTACGTTTATTATTTCTGAGAATGAGAATCAGTGTTCCCGCTTTAGATAATACAAGTTAAAAAGAACATTTAATGACGATTTTACGCGGAAGATACATCTTTTTTGTATATATTTTATGTGTAGCGAATGAATTGATGCTCGATACAACGATATGTCACGATTCCATGGAGAGAAAACGCCAGGAACACATTAAAGAGCTAATCGTGACTGAGCAAGCTTACATAGAAGACATGAGATTAGTACATGAGGTATTCCTTTTCGTTTTCTTCTTTGAATTCTAGTCTAGAATGACGTATGGTTCTCTCTCCTTTCATCCAAGGATTCTTTATGTCAATTTGGAGTACTTTCCCGCCGAAAAGTTATTCCTTCATTAGTGCAAATAAGTGACTTTGGAAATTAGATATTGCCAATCACATATGCACAACGAAATCTTATTTTTAAATTTTAAGCTTCAAAAAGATTTTAATTCGAATCTTAACGTCACGCATGTTCAAGAGATAAAAGACGACTAAAGAAAACGCGCGACTCCAAATTGATTAGAAGATCGATGAAAATGAAAGGAGATTCGGGGAATCTGGTATATTTATATAAGTATATTGCACATTTTAGGTGTTTGAGAAACCGTTAATCGAAAGTTTAGTCCTAAGTATCGATGAGATAGAGAGGATATTTATCAATACGAGAGATATTATCGCATGTAACGATAACTTCTTGAGGTAACCAGAATTCATTAGTATATTATGACAGAGTATACTTTCTATCGATGTCAAAATCACTGAAGAAACACGAGTGAATTTCTTGCAGGACTTTGAGGATACGAAGGGATAACAGCTATAACGGCGTAATACGAATGATCGGCGATGTATTATGTGAAAATGTAAGTGCAATTTTAAATGTGCGACACAGAAACATCTTGGTTATTGAAATCTGTCTACATACAATTTATGTATTTTGCACAGATACCTAGGATGTCACCTTATATAAGATTTTGCAGCAGCCAATTACCCGCTGCGACGTATATGCAGCGTTTGACGGAAACTTCGCCGGAATTCGTTAAGGTCGCGCAGGTATGTCAGCAAGATCCGCGAACGAAGGGGATGCCACTAAGCTCGTTTTTAATTAAGCCGATGCAAAGGATAACGAGGTATCCGCTCATCATCAAGAAGGTATTCGCTTTTATCTGCAGATAATTGTAGTCGCATATGCCGTAATATATGTAATATGGTAATTATAGATTTTAGATTACACGCCAGTCGATCATCCTGATAGACAGTATCTGCAAGAAGCACTGGCCAAAGCCACGGAGTTTTGTACTCAGGTAAAAATAATATGGTGTATTATATAAACGGTATATAAAGCAAAGTAACATAGGCCTAGTTTACACCGATCTCTTGATACGCGTATCAAATAGTATATTTGAGCTGATCAACCAATAATTAAACTAATTTACTAGTTATATTTACTATTTAATACGCGTATCAAGTAATCACAGTGTAAACTAGGCTTATATATATCGTAATATATCTTAGTACACAGGAGAATAGAATAATTTACGGATTTGTGTTATCTAATATTGTACATCACGTAGGTAAACGAAAGCATTGGGGAAAAAGAAAATTCTGACAGATTGGAATGGCTGCAAACTCATGTTATATGTGACGGCCTTGAGGAGCAGCTTGTCTTTAATTCCATGACGAATTCCGTAGGACTGCGAAAACTGTTACATTTCGGTATACTTCATAAGGTAACTATCTCTTCAGGGATTCTCCAGACCTGTGTGCCACATGATTCTACTGCCGTTTTGTTACAGTCAAAAAGTGGTAAAGAGCTCGTCAGCTTCCTCACGAATGACTTTCTACTGTTCGTTCAACCATTGAAATTTTCCTTAAATTGTCAACAATTTTCGTTCGAACGTAACGAGCATCAGAAGTTCAAGATGTACAGAAAAGTATGTATTCGAACTTTAGAGAGGAATATTTTTATAAGTCAAATAGTTTCTCATGATTACAATGCCGTTATCAAAAAGTTGACTTTTTTCTTTCGTAGCCAATATTTCTCAATGAATTGTCTTTGTCTGGAGAAAGCGATGGAACCAGTAGCCTGAGCGGAAGTGATGCAGCGGACAATTCTTTGAGAACTCTAACAATAAGACTGAAAGATCAAAAGAAGCCGATAATATTATTAGCATCGTCTGCGAATGAATGTTTAATGTGGTCGAAACGAATTGTGGAAGCACGCAAAAAGTTTCTGGAGAATGAGCAGAATTGCCTGCAAAGACAGCGGTCAAGTGAGTAACCATTACGATAATTAATCAGGCATTGAACCTATCGAACATCGTGTATTCGTACTTCTGTAAATTGCTTTCCGACGCGATTTATAAGCATATAATGTTTGTACATTATTAGTACATACCCATACACATTGACGTCGAGCTTGTACGTTTGCATAAATAATTGAGCTATTTAATAAATTCAATATTCAATAATAACTACTCACTTTATGTGGGTGAACAGAACAGGCGAAATTTGGAGCGTGCGGCAGAATTCTCGTCACTGTGCTCGAAGGTTTCAACTTAAAAGCTCCATCCGGTAAGGATTCAATGGTTTAGGTTGCTTGTTATTGCACCTTGTCTTTCTCAGTGTAGCTTGATATGCTTTTTAACGCTTTATGCTTAATGCTTCTGCAATTTCAAGGTTATGTCAAAACAGTGTGTATAGTAATTTTGTGTCTATAGGACGAGAAACACGTGTGCGTTAGTGAAAAATCAAGCCAGAAAACATTTGTATCAGTTCTAAGATTACAATTGCATGCCACGCTTTACTATTAACAGAAACCTGCCATGGTGTTGTAGTTCGCAGGAGACTTCCACAAGGTAGACTGGTGCTAGCAGTTGTCGAGGCTGAAAATCTTGCCATTGGCAGGAAAGGTAAAGTATCGAGATCCTGTATTTTATAAAACAATTCTAAACAACTGTAGTTGTATTTCATGTGGAATGGTGACTCGTTTGATTGATTTTTATTGCACTTGCTGATTTTGATAATTTTCACGTGTTTCTACTGCACAGTTTCCTTCTCTATTTCGATTATTTTCCATGCTGTAAGTTAAACTCGTTATTCATATGTCTCTGGTACGACTTAATTATAAAAGACAGTAATGTTCTTCACACTATATATTAATTTAAAATTAAGTGCTTTGGCGAATAAAAAAATTGGAAGAGAGCGTAATTGCATGACAAAAAGTTATTTCAAAAGGGATATTAACTATGAGAAATAATTATTAAAATATATCAATTTTACAACAAGGAAGATTAAGCTTTTAAGTTGAAAAATCTGTGGACAAGGGTAAGTATACTATGTTTGGGAGGACTTAAGTTTAGCTGAAAAATCGGTGGACAAGGGTAAGTATACTATGTTTGGGAGAACTTTTGAAGACTATGCAATTGTTGCACAAAAGCAAAGTTACTAACGCTTGAAAGGAAAAAAAAATATATTTTTGTACGTTAGAATTGTTGTTTATGATGATAGACTACTCATATGCATATACAAGCGTTTTTTCTTTTTTAGGGAAGTGTAATGCATTCTGCAAAGTGTCCATGGGTTCTCAAGAAGAAAGAACGGGTGTCGTATCCGGAAGTGATTGCCCTTTGTGGGATGCTTCAATGCAATTCCAAGTAAAAGATTTGCTCGAGGATACTCTTTGCATCACTGTGTTCGACAAAGGATACTATAGTCCTGATGGTAAGTCTTTGGAACAATCTTCATTATGGAAATTGAATAATTTTATGAGTACAATATTTTACACGAGATTAATAATTAATCTTTTAATCGCTAAATTGTAACTTTTTCAATGTCCGCGATATTGTTGTTAATGCAGAGTTCCTTGGTCGCGCTGAGATCAGAGTGGCCGACATAATGAGAGACAGTAAAAATTCTTGCGGGCCAATTCAGAAAAGGATCAACTTGCATGAAGTCGAAAGCGGTGACGTTGTTCTCAAGCTTGACCTACGACTGTTTGGGTAAGACGTGTGGTGCAAGAGTTTCTAATCTAAAAGTATGCATTTAAGTAAAAATTTTATATAAGACTTATATAAGACTGTATGATGAAGTACACAATAGAAAATATCATAAGAGAAAAAATGCCAAAAATTAATTTTTCCTATCTCCTTTCCTTTTAAAAAATTCTGAATAATTTTCAGATAATTTAATCTTTCATACGTTTGCATGAGAAATATCTTTACATAAAAAAATAGTAAATATATAATATAATATGATTTGACCAAAAGTATTATAAAATTTCGCGATATAATAATATAAATATAAATAAGAAATTACGTGAAGTACAAGGTTTAATTTTTGGATTTTTTCAATGGGAATGACTAATGAATATAATACACAATTGCACAAAACACATTACAAAAGTATTGCTCGTGAAAAACTTATATTAATATTTATTGATATTTTTATTCAACGTTTTGATACTTTCGATACGTTCATCCTTAGCGATACGTGCATCAATATTTTCTACATATTTCAATACTTGACTACTAATGTTAACACTGCTACAAGACAGAGATTAACAAATGCTAGTCATTTAATTGCAATAAATTAAATATTATTTTATATCGCGACGTTCTTACATATTAATAATACATTATAAGCGGAGTGAAAATGGAGTACAGTCTTCTACCGTTCGAGTTGGCTCTACTACGATACTACGAAGCATCTTTTCATCGAGCAGCGCGCAGAGACATTCGCTCTTCATTCTCTTTGCTACGCGCGTATGTTTCGTTTTCGCTTTCGTCTACATATTACGTTTTTGTTTACATATACGCGAGAAGAGTAGTAATAAGTAAGAGCGAAATGTCCGAGAGCAAGACTCAAGAGAAAAGAAGCAAAGTGTCCGGGTGTCTTTTACATTTTACAAGTTTATCCTTTATCAGGTACAGGCAGCAATTCCTTGGCGTGCCTGGGCATGTTTATCTCGGACTCCGCATCAGCGACGTCGTGACGCTCCACATCCTCCGTAGGAAATTCGTAGAGCGGCTTGAAACCACCGAAGAGCTGCGGCTTAAAATTATCGGGGTCGAACTCGTTCCTCTCGGTCTGCGTGTCGTTCTCCGAGTCGGCAGATTTCGCCTCGTCGCCGTCGCTGTCCGACTTCCTCTCCGCTGCCGCGGGTGGCTCGACGACGCTCCAGCCATTCTTGCTCGGCGTCTCGGCGCTCATACTGGCGACGAAAGGAGCCATGAAGTTTTGCGGCGCCGGTGCCGAGCTGGAAGAGCTGGACGGCTGTTGCGAAGGCAGTAGCACCGTCTGCTTCGCGTCGACGTTTGCAGCAACGTCGTCGTCATCGAGAATCTCGTCGAGACGATGTGCCGGATACGGTGCGTGCGTCGGCGTGTAAACATAAGCGATCGGCGTCGAGGTCGACGTCGACGCGGCTGACGTCGAGCTCGACGACGACGACGTCGCGATCGACGCCGTGCGATGCAACGTCACGGAGATCGCTGCCTCGTTCTTCTTTCGATACGGCAGGAAGTCCTGCAAGTACGGGATTACGTTCACCGCGTCGTTCTTCTCGTTCTCCCGCTCGTTCGCGATGGCAGCGGAAGCTTGCTGCTGCTGCTGTTGCTGCCGCTGCTCGTTGGGTATCAGTACGGGCGTCTCCTTCACGCCGACGGGAAAGACGGACGACAGATCGGGTCGTTCTAGCGGATACGGAAAGTCCAGGGCGATCGGTCTGCCGTTGTAGACGCTGTGCGTGTCGTCCGGTTCGTTCTGAAGCAGCGTGTCGGGTGGTAGCGGTCGCTGAGGGCCCCGCGTACCCACGACGACGCTGCCGTCCTTCTCGTTAGAATCGTCCGGATGTATGTTGACCGCGGTGTTGACCGGATACACGACGTACACAGGTTGCTCCGGTATTTCCGATGGATCATGATTATCCGATTTTCTGCGCTCCGCTTCGTGCGTCAGCACGGGTTGCGCCTCGTCACCCTCGTCACCCTCATCGCTGAATTCGCCGTGATGCTGTATCATCTGCAAGGTCGCGACGCGCGGCGGATCCGCCGTTCTGCGCTTCGGGAACAGCGGCGGTCTCGGCGGGGTCATCGGCGGTTCTTCTGGATATCTTTCCCCGCCTTCGACCTCGCGTTCGTCCACGACTTCACTTTTGCCGCGATCCTCCTTCCTGTTTTCGCCGCCCTCGCCGTCACCGTTGCCGGGAGTGAGCAATCTGTTCGATGGCGCGTTCTCCTCCAGGCCGCCCCGCGATACGAACGGTACCCCGGACGGGGGACGGAGCCTTCGTATCGTCGGTTCCGTCTCGTGAGGTAGGACTACGCTGTCCACTTTTGAGGTCGGCGTGAAGGCCAGTCTGACCGCGTGGATCGGCGGCGGCGGTGGATTCAGGCGCTGAAGGTACGAGGGTGGCGGCGGCGGCAGAGGCCTCCGCGACGGATGAGCCGGCAACGGCTGTCTGATTCTCGTGGACATGCCTTGCCCGGCTGGCATCGTCCCTATTATATCCGGCCCGCGATGACCGTGCGACGCTTTCGCATTAGGACGGAACTGCGGCAGGATGTTGGGCAGCTTCGTGTCCGGCGAGTACGGACGTTTCCTTATTCCCGCGTCTAACGGGGACACCGGCAACCCCGAGGGTGGCTTGATACGCGGCGGCAAGGGTAATCTCGATACGGGCGGCCTCGAGTGATTCGGCCTCGACGTATCGTGCTGATGATGATAGTAATAGGACGGCGGTCTAGGACTTTCCGCGGGCGGCACCAGGTCCTCGGCGAGTTGCGGCAGATCTCCGACGACGTCGTCTTGGGTGGCGTTGAGCCTCGTTCTATTCGTCGCCGTCAACGTCGTCTTGGGTGGCAATTCGTGAATGCTGCCATCAGCCTCGTTTATGATCACGACGTGCTCTTCCGTCAATACGTTCTTCTTCGTTTCGTCATCTGGAAAAATGATATAGCCGGCATCCTTTTCCTTGTTTAGATTCTTCGTATCGTGAACTACCGTGCTTGTGGCAGCGACAAGGGGACTCTGAGGTCTCGTCAGGTCGAGCTGCTCGTTGCTGCTCTTCAGAGGGCTGGAATTGGGCGGCCACTTCTGCGTAACGCGATCGAGATTCGATTCGGTAACGGAAACCGGCAAATGCTCGTGTTTCACTTCCTTCGTGGGCTCGTGTGGATCGTTGCGAAGCGGCCAGAACAGAGCGTCGGTCTCGGACGAGCCGTAAGGATTCTCCCCAACGGCTGTCCCGACCGAATAATAACCGCCGTCGACGTTCTGGCGATTTCCTAGGACGAAGGACACGGTATCATGATCCGGCGGTATCACGATGTTACTCGTGCTCTCCACCGCAACTCCGGGTCCTATCCAGTCTGGTTCCTTGATTACCGGGTTCGGTCTATATCCGTGACTGTCGTAACGCTCCGTAACGCCCTGTCTTCTGTCGTTGTTCAAAGACAAAGGGTGTTGCGACATTGTTGGGAATTGCAACGGTTTGTTCGCGGACACGTCTTCTTGAGACGACGTGGGCAGCGTCGAAGATACGGGTCGTGAAGGCGCGACTGTCGACGTCGTGGTTTCCGCTGACGACGCCGTAACCGTCGTGGTGGTGCTCGCAGCCGTCGTTGTCCTGGAAGTGGTCGTAGACGGTGCCGACGTAACATCCTCCTTTAAGAAATCGCCGAATAAAAAGTAATCGTTCTCCTCGCCGTCACCGTCGCCCTCACCGTCCGACTCGTAAGCGTCATAAGAATCTTTATATTCTTCGTTTTGCGGCGACGGTCTCGTCTCGGGTCTCGCGTGGGACAGCACGAGATTGTTGAGATTCGGTTGGTCCTTGTAACGAGTGGCGACCGGCGTCTTCTCCGTCGCCTCGTCGCTCGCAGGCCGCGCCGGAACGTCGCTTCGATTTCGATGAGATCCCGCGTGCAGCTTCTCTATCGGCAGAAGATTCTTCTCGTTTTCCGTCTCCGTACGGTCGATCGGGTGAAACGTGACCGAGGTACTGGACGGCTTCCACGTGGTTACAGCGGGTGCCTTGGTTGAGGTAGAAAGCACGATGCGCGATGAATTCGTCGTGATCGGCGGCGCGGAAGTCGTAGTCGTTAACGGACGGCTCGTGGTGCTCGTCCACTTCGCTTTAAGATCGTCGACAATCGTCGTTCTGTACGTGCTCGTTTTCGTTACCGGCGGGTACGGGCTCTTGACGGGAAGCACGTACATATCGCTCTCCGGATGATGAAGCCTGTGATTGTACGTGCTGTAGCTGTTGGCGCCGCTCTGCACCTTCGTATTCGCGTACGAGCTCGAGATCAACGGGTACTTATCGTTCCCGTATTTGTCCGAGGAATAATGGACGGGCAGGTTCAGGAAGTCGTGAAAGTTAGGCGTATGCGTGTTGATCTCGTTCGGCCTGACGTCGTGGCCGTCCTTGCTCCTTATTCTTTCCTGTCCCGCGTTCTCCTCGCCGTTCTCATTCTCGTCTCCGTAGTCATCGCCGTCTTCACTCTCTTTATCCCCTCGCTCGCGATAACGACCGGTATAGTTGAGAGCTTTGACAGGCGGTGCTTTCGCAAAGTCGATCTTACCGGTTATCGGGTCCTTCTCCAGGGAGAACGGCTTGCCGCCGTTGAAGGCGAAAGGATACGGGATATGGTAACGTGGAGCGTCCCCGTCGTCGCCGGTTGAGGCCTCAGCGGGATCGCCAGCGGCAGCGGCAACGGTGCTCTCCGCCGCGACGAGATCCAGGTCAAGGTCGTCCAGACGTATCTTCCGTCTCGACGTGGAGGAGCTCTCGAGCTTGCCGGATCGGCTCTTTGATCCGGCATTGTTATCCAGATGACCGCCCATTAGATACTCGCCCGACACGCATGCCAGAAGGGCGAGGAATGTCCATAGGCGTCTCCGCATCTTTCACATATGATGCCTGGAAATTATCGCTTATGATCAGTCCAGGGGCATCAAAAATCTGTATCTTAGAGGTAAAGAATCGTATCTTCATTTTTTGTAAAAACGGATTAATACTTATTAAAAAATAAAATTTTTTAATATAACAGGAGCTTGAATTGTATAATGCTAAAGAGTCTTATGCCTATTATTACTATAGTTCCTAAGATGTTTAGAACAGAATGTTTAGAAAACGTCATATTGAAAATGTTCACAGTGTGCCTTAATTTTGGTACAGCGTGTTATACTATTAAACATGTCAGTTAAATTACTTTATTAAAAACTCAATAAATCAATTTGATGCTTTTATTTTATATCTAGAAAAAAATACACCACTTCCCTATTTAATACTCTACTTTGAACTCTGTTTTCTCTAAATTCATAATAATGAAGATACAATTCTTTACGTCTAAGGTACAAAAATAGTTTACAATGCAATCTGTACAATGCAATATTTGGCTTTCCTTTTCATGAATTCTTTTTCTCACACCAGCATTCTGCATTTGTTCCAGTATTTACGTGATGGTTCTTATCTCAATTTCAAATGCGGGTGTCGCGTTTTGCACAGCGAAAGAAATGCATTAAAAAGAAGGCGACATATGACCCACATCTAGTAAAATTAAACATAGCGGCATAATTAAATCTATTTGTAACGCACATACACGTCTATCTATGCAAGATCACAATTAGATAAGCTTATCAGATACGTTGTGATAATTCCGGAAATATTACTGTAAACGCGTCATCTTACGCTGTAACGTATCATGCCAAATGAGATACTAATTATAAATGTAAGGCCGTTACTCCAAACAAGTTCCGTTCGACCGAAGCCGATCGTGAGTGGCATAAATAGATAACAATATGTACGCGCAGTTTTTGAGAGGATCTGTCTTCGGGATAAATGCAAATTCGCAACCTAGAAATTCCGATAAATTCCTTGTAACGTATAGACTATATTACGTCAAGTGGAATTCCGTTTCAATGTATAACGGGTTTTCAGCAAGCCTCTCTCCTCCACGTCTTCCGGCATCGCATCGTCTCTTTCTTTTGTCTTTCTACACGCTTCCCGCACGGATCTGTTTTAACGTTTCCTCCGAGTTGTCCTACGGCTTTGATAATCCTATATCTGACTTTAATATCCAGGTCGAATAACGTTGCACGGTGACATGTATATTCGCCCGTTAAAATCGTCTAACGCCGCTCACCATTCATAACACGGGCCGTAACGTCCGTGGTCGTGACCCGGTGTCTCGGTATTTCCTGACACGGTGAATGGGACGCGGCCAGGTGATGTTGGTCAGTATGACCCACTTTGTTCCCCGCTTCAGGGGGGATCCTGCCCCCGAATTGTGTAATTTCAATTTCGCACGCGGTGTGCTTGATGGCGAATCACGGTTTTACGCGCGCAATCATTTTGCCCTGGATTTGGGATGCTGCATCCTCTCTGGCTTGTTCGCGAAGGATGTATAATAACGTTCGTGCAAATCTCGAGGATGCCAATTGGTACATTCTTTTTCTTAAATGATAGATCTCGCTGTTCCATACTTATGCAATCCGATGACCCTTAAGGATTTTAATTTTAATCCAGACAGAGAATTGTCACATCAATTATTTGTCAACATATTATAATTAATTACAGGTTCTAATAGTTTCGCGTTCAATTCAATCGTTAGACCTAGTCACCTGACGAACTTATACTGAACACATCGCATCGAAAAGCGTTTTATTATTAATTGTGTAAATATGACGAATAATTTTTTGCAAAACAAGCATTCTGTTATACCTCGATTATGTGAAGAAACAGTGACGCGCCGACAGATCGAGGCCTCCCTTCGGCTCCACGCGATTCCTGGTGCTCTTGCGATTATTTACTGATCCATCCACACACGATTTTCCATGTAACACATTTGATCCGAATGTCAGTAATCGCGTATAACAGTTTCGTGCTAGTCCCCGACGACGGAAAAACGTTCCTTCTGCGAACGCAATCGGTGCGCGTCGAGGACAAAAAAATCAGAGCCGCGGGAAACTGGCAGGAAACCCCTGACTGGTAACCCTGGAAGAAGGTCGTATAACGACTGAACAGCCTTGTCGTCAGGACGGTAGGAGCGAAGACGAAGAGGTGGCAAGAGGACATGCGGTGGAGGAATCGAAATGACCCGAAGAGTAGGAGAACGCCGCAGCCGCGCGTCCGCGAAGCGAGGAAGAAACGAGGAAGCGGATGATTACAGAGTGGCGATAGCTAAAACCCGGCTTGGTGTCCAATAAGATAAAAGGATAACGGAAATCTGCATTTATTTGTAAAAGACGGATGTCGCGCGAAGACGGCACAACGCGAATGGATGGATCTTCGTTCAAAATACACTTTCCATCAAACGTTTTTTTTTTTACAGAACTTTGCCTTTGTGATGTTAAAAGCTATATAAATCGTACACGAACCGTCATTAGTAGTAATATAATTGTAAATCTAAAGAATTCCGCTGCAGGCAGATATAAATCTGTATAAAAATAGTGCGTGAGGAAAATATTTTAATTAAAAAATTATTTAAAAGTATAATGTAACATATAAAATATAATATGATATAAAAATATAATATAATTATTTTATCAAAGTGTGAAAGTCAAACGGCCAATTTTTGAGCAACGACAAAGGATATGTTAATTTAAATAAAAACTGATTTATTAGAAACAATAGATATTAAGTTAACGTTTACTTAGGCTTCTTCAGAACCTAATAAGAACAAATCTGATAAAATTACATGTAAAAAATTAAAAAGATGAATAGATGTCATAAATAAATAAAAAATAGTATAATAATCTCATAATAAAATGGTTAAATACAATAATACATAAACGGAACAACAATCGCATGGATGAAAAAACTATGGTTCATGGTCGGACTCAAGTTCAAAAGTTTAATAATCGAAAAATGAGACAGTATATAGTTTCTCTATCAAATCTTATTATTACGAGATTAATATTCAATTTCTGATTTATTTTTGACATCTATTCATCTTTTTAATTTTTTTACATGTAATTTTATTATATTTGTTCTCATTGCGTTCTGAAGAAGACTAAGTAAGTCGAAACGTTAACTTGATACCTATTCGGGCGGAAAAACGCAATATTGCTTTGTAAAGACATTTTTTGTATTAATGATAATTGGTTTTCAGCAGTTTTCAACAGCGACGAGGGAAATCCTCTCCAATGAAGAAGACGTAAGAAGGGCGTGCACGCCACCGAGTTCTTGCGATCGCGTTGCCGCTAATATTACCGTAACGAGATATAACGTACAGCGTGAGGTATACGGACATCATCGTGTAGGTGTTGCTACATCCGCTCACGCTGTTGCTGTTGCTGCTGTCGAAGGATACAGAGTCTCCAGGGGCGGAGAAACGGTACGTAGAACAGTTAGACGACGACCTACATCGAGCGGAGTGCCTCGCAGCGGCCGGCGTACCAGTTTCTTCGACCTTGCACCACAACCAGGCGCCACAAACGATCTTCTAAAATTTTACGAGACCCGGGGAGGGAATGATTCGCTCATATCTTCCGGAGAGCAGCGAATTCGATCTGTCGTCGATCGTTAGAAATTAACGGCGATCTTACCTCCGCGAAAACTCGAGTCATGATGCGTCAAACGTAGAGATCGCAGGTTGATTTTCGTTTGACGCGTCTTAGGATTTTCCCACGATATCGATGGCAAGTCTGCAATGAAACGTAGCGCGATATTAGGAAGTAAGCTTACAGAGTTTATCTTTTTCAAATTTCGTCGCATCGTCGCGCGAAACGCGACACGGCGCGTCGATTTGCTAAACGCGCGCGATAACGACGCAACAATAATACGCGTGCGTCTGGATTTAATCTACAAAATTTGTCTTTGCTGCGCATGTCAAAGAAAACAGTCATTGACCTCGTCAATGACGAGTAGTCATTATTCCCGAGGTTTGTATATAAAGCGCGCGCAGTCAGCATTAGCCACTTGTAAGGCGCACTTGCTCCCGAGCATCACCTTTGTGGGAAAATATCGCTGAGTAGTCCTCTCGCTTCAATTACGCGTCGTGAAATAACAGCGTACAGCGCTTACCATGACGTCGCGATTTGCGAGCGTCGTCGCTTTGTGCGTCCTGCTGAGCGACGCGAGTAAACTCTATGCTGGAGCGCAGCCCGCATCCTGGAATGAAATTGAGGAGAATTCCGTGGAGAGGAAGACAAAGGAGCTGCATGAATCCATCGAATTCCTGACGCGTTCGATTGGATTCGACGACGCTCAGTCGGCTCAGCTCACTCGTGCCCAAGTCTCAGAGCACCTAATACCGGCCTTATTAGCCAGATTCGTCGTTAATCAAGCTGGTAATCGTGATATCTTTTTAGAAAATCTACCGAACAAGTTTTTACATTAATGAAGTAGCACAGTATAATAATATTATGTCTAAAAATTATATCATTTAATTAATTATACATTCTGATATATTTATAGAATATACATCAGCATACAGAATATATGCTCATGTATTCTATAAACAGCACTTACATAAACGCGTATCTGTTTTATAAAGAGTAAATGAACTTTCGAGATACGCGGCGGACGTATGTATGTACGTGCGCGAATACACGCGCACACGCTGCGTGCAGTTTCGATTCGATAATAGGATTGAATTAAGTATGTAATTGAAAGGAAAATTTTCGCAGCTTGCGTGTCATTTTATCAAGAAGTGCGTGCCGAGATAATTATATTGAAAGTCGGGGATAGGACGAAAAAGAAAAAAAAACTGCACGTGCTGTGTTATTATTACGTCTCATTCATGCGTCTTGTGGATAAAACGTGTATATATATATGTATAATATATGTATATACGTACATAGCTATTTGCCGTCAACAAAATATCGGTATTTTGGTCTCGCGCCAAGCATATTTGATCTGATGTCAACTAAAAATAAATAATTCGTCGCCATTGTCGAATGCAAAATACGACAAAAAGACCGCTTCGAATATTACAGTATATATAAGAATAATCCTTTTGTTTCCCAGAAGAGAAGACAAAGGGATCAAACAAAGAAATTGGCTCTCTCTTCACTCGAGTCAATCTGAAATAAGGAACTACTTTTAGAATTCGAATCATTTTATCGTATAGAAAAAAAGAAGTTTTGTTAAAATCATTTAATTCAGCGCGTCATGTATCATTAATATACCTATTTGCGCATTCAGTATCGGGTAGATCTATGTGTCGGCAGATTGGGGAGCCGTAGCGACGATAAGCACAAGGAAGGATGTTGAAAGCTTTCCCGTTGCAAATTTGATCTCCATCGCCGACGGGCCTGTTGGAAACGGTACTGGAATACCGTACATGTACCTCACTCCTCTCGACTTCACCGCTCAAGATCTTGCTGTAAGTAGTGATAGTACGATATCAATTGATAATTAGCTGTTGCACATCCGTGCAACGTATACCGCATATACTGCATACGTTATACTGCACGTTATACTATCTAAAGCATCTACGATACGAGTTTGAAAAATGTGACGAACAATACAATAATTCTGTTAAAAAATGTGGTACAAAAAGAGATCCTTGCATAAATCGATCTGATAATTATATTTTTAATATCTCTTGATAAGACTAAATGATAAAAATCTATGAAATTAAACTTTTGGTTTATCTCTTGATAAGACAATAATTAAAACTTTTTTAGTTATACAATGTACACTGTGCATGACATCAAACGTTACAGGATAGCAATAATTTTTTAGATTATATCTATACTAATGTAATAAAATATTATTAGGATTAAATTTGATGTTTCATGATAAGGCATCATAAGACGATAAAAATGCAGCATGTTGCTTAGAATACACTGCTTTTTTGTTGTCTTATCCTTGCTGCAAAAGGTGTATCATTGTTTTAAATCAATATAAAAAATTAATATGATTATTTCATGATTATGCAAAAATATATAGTATTAACAACTACGCAGGAAAAGAAGCCAGAAATTCGAATAATTTTTTGGACCATTAATTTTTCTTATCATTTTCTTATCGATTGGGAAGAAATTGAATATTAATCATGAGATAATTATATTGATTGTTATGTTAATTAAAAAGATATACTTGTTCAGTTTGCAGAAACGATCCTCAGATTAAACCCACAATATTTTATTATACTTGCACAAGTGTAACTTAAAAAAATTATTGCTGTTGTTTCACATTTTGATATTACGTATGTACATCTTATAATTAAAGAGTTCTGATAATTATCTTATGTACCTAATTGTCTTATATAATTCAAAAGAATTTAATTACTGTGTTATCAAAAGATAAGCAAAAAGTTTGATTATATAATTTTATCATTTGGCTTGAAAAAATAAGAAGCTAAAAATATAATTTTATCAAAATAATCTAACTCGCCTGTCGCTAATCGTTGATCTAAACTTCTTTACAATTAATTATATTGCATTAATGCCCGATTGTGTTATAGAAAGATCATCGTGCGACTATCCTGTTGTCTTTGGCTCAAGGTAGTTATTGCAAGGATAAAGGATACGATCCTATGGACCCACGATGCGTTAGAGTGATGCTAACTGGAAAGATTGTAGGGGTCAGTAAACTACTTGCTTATTATGCATTATTCTTTGCATTTAGCCGTTACTAACATGTTTGATATTTTAACAACAGCTGAAAAACAATACTAAGGAGCACGATGTCGCGAAGCAATTATTCTTCGGCCGTCACCCGAAGCTGGAGAACATGCCCGCAAGTAATATCGCTAGTGTCTTCGTATATTATCTAAAGAATTTTTGTACGTCAGATTACATTTGTACCATTTGTTTTGTCCAGACCACAAATTCTTTTTCGCTGAGTTGAAGATGACGGCCATCGCCCTGCTTCACACCTTCGGTGGACCAACATACATTCCTGTCGAGGATTACTTGCACCCGCCGGTTGTCCGTGGAATCTTTCCACGTCGTGGAAAAATTACGTCGCCGTTTGTTTTCAAACCCGTTGTTTAATAAGCGTAATCTCTGTCAGAATAAGATTCTGATAGTTCGAATGCTCAAGGCTTGATATTCTCCGGGTCTCCTAGGAAAGAAATTTTAAAAACTTACATTTCTATATCCCTCAAGTGATTTGCTATTTTAAGAATAGACATAAGAAAACTATGTAAACGACTGAAAATTACATATTTTGATATTTGTAATAAATCAGCGCATGTAGATTAATGAATTGATTATTCGGATTCCCTTGTATATTGAAATCTTCCAATATTTTACCTTATTCAAATCGGACGAAAAATTATAATAATGGTGAATACAAATATTATTTGATATTTTTTATGTACAAAGTATATAAAGAAACACTGTATAAATGTAAATAATGAATTGGTTTCCTTAACATTTAAATTTATATCTATAGTTAATTTACAATGTACACTTATTTGTACATATTAAATATAAAAATGATAAAGTTATTAATAATCTTTGAATAAATCATTGTCCTAAAATGTAAGAAATGATATGTTCAAAAGATTAAATATTGTTATACACCGTTATTATATATACCATTTTCTTTGTCATATATTAATTAAAATAATTACTTTCATTAACGTGTCTGTTTCTTTCCTTTTTCATTTACGTAGTTGAAATGTTTGTTCGTTGACAAATTTATATCCGAATCAGTGACATATCAATCAGCTTGCAACGTTTCTGTCGAAGGAATCAGCCCGTTCACAACTTATCTCTAAAAAAATTTTCTCTGAATAACTATATTTATAAAAAAATTAATGTACTAAAGATAAATTTGAAAAATCTCATTAAGACGCTTATTTATATTTACTTATTATATTGTATATGTATAAATAAATATATACATCATACATATTTGCTTCGTTTTCCGAAGCCACACACGCTTTGGCGAGCTTCGGTTTTGAGTATATCCGATATGTTCACGTGTGTAGTGGGATCAGTGGCCGTGTCCAGCCGAACCTCTGCTTAGCGAAGCGAAAGGTAGCAACTGAATGTGATTGGTTCTTACCTTTGGATCCAACCAATTACACTTAATTGCTACCTTTCGCTTCGCTAAGCAGAGGTTCGGCCGAACGCAGCCAGTAGTGGGATATGGGATGTGATGGGGGAGGGGGGGTTCTCCACGTCCCCCGCGCCCCGCGTCCCCGGCGCCATGGCGTCCCGCTCCCCGCTCCCCGCTCCCACGAAATCGCATCTGGCACCCGGCATACTACGCAGCTTGTATCTAGAAATGTATCGCTAGTGCTAATAACCAGACGAAGAAGAAGAATCTAGAAATGTAGAAGGCTTGAGAATTGTTTGGAACGAGAAGTACAAGAACGAGGTTAATTGTAAGTGTGGTTAAGCGTGGTTGAGACAGCGTAGTCGAACGTTTAACGTGGTCGTATGCTATTCTTCGCAAGTTTTCGTGATCTACCTAACCTATATTGTAAATAATTGGTGAGTTTTATACTACGTTTACGTTGAGTTTTATACTTACGATAATTCTTTCGCGTAAACGGGATTTTGTAGTAACTTACGATAATTTACTCCGCGTAAACGAGTGAATTATCGTAAGTTACTACAGAAGTAACGCTCGCGTAAACGTAGTATTTAGGCACATACTTCAACTTTGTTATGGCTCAAGAGAAAAAAAAATGTTGAGTTACGAATAAAATAGAAATTGTACATTGACTCGAACGCCGACTTGTAAATATTTCTTACAGTACGTGGATTTTGTTCGGGGAGCCTGTTGCATGTCTTTTTGAGAATACAATGGTGATGGAGGAATCAGATATGGAGCTAGCCTCGGAAAGTATACCGGTTCCTCAAATACAGGCACCAGTAATCGATACGATTAAGCGCAACAACAAATCGGGCGCTTCGCATGGTAAACCGAGACTGAGGAAGAAAGCGTTGCACTCCTTGATACTCAAGCAAATGGAGTTCTATTTCAGCGATGCTAACTTGAACAAGGATCGCTACCTGTCTGGACTTTTGAAAGAAAGTCCCTGTAAGTACCTACTTCTTCCTTATGTCTTTGATTCAAGATCAATCATTAGATTTGAAGTATATATAATAGCATTCTAGAAAGTAAAGTACTCGCGTGATAATAAATAGGCAGCAGACTTGCTCAGATATAACAGATCTATTACCTACATTCACATTAAACATGTGTTTTGCCAGCAGAGCCTGCCAATATAATCTAACAGCAGATTGTTGACAGAAACGAGCAGAATTTTGTAAACTCATTTTACAAACATTTAAGTAGTTTGGGGATATGGGTGGTTGTCAATTGTGGATAATGGAGAGAGGAGTGTATGGTTGGATGTATATATCTAATGATGTTATGTGGAGGATGCATCCCTAAAAATACCATGCAACTCTCTGCAAGTCGCGATGGTGCCACTCCACAAATGCCCGCCTAGCTCTTGTCGTTCGATAAGAGCGTCGGTCGGGGCAATGAATATTATTGTTGAATTTGTTTATATACTTAAGTCGGCGCGGTCGAGCGCTCGCGAGAAAACGCGATTAATTGGTGTGGTGCCATCTTGGTAGAGGCACACGTGGCCATCACAAGTAGAATAATTTATTTAAATGATTATAAAATGGCACAGATGCCATTTTATTTTACTTAATTTCTGCAGTCAATCTGCCACTATATTCTGTTAGCGGATTCTGTAATAATTTTGCTTTCTAGTAGAATAGGTTAGCATTCTATTGAAATTTGCAGTAGATACAAAATCTGTTCTCGACAGATTTAGCTATCCGAAATTATACAATATCTTACTTTTTTAATCTTATTAAAAGATATCAAAGTACTAGCTGTAATTGCCTTTGGTCTTTTAGATGTGGATCTCGAGGTATTTACAAGATTCAATAAGCTGCGCGAGTTAACCACAGATATCAGCAGGATAGCTAAGGCTCTGCAGGGATCAACTATGTTAAAAGTATCGGAGGACGGTACAAAGGTCTGTCGATTAACTCCGATTCAGAAGAAGGAAAATGTCGACGAATGCACGATTTATGTGCAAAATCTACCTCCAGATGCTGATCATGATTGGTTGATATCAATTTTTTCTAAATACGGATCGGTAGACTACGTTTCGATTCCACGTAACAAAAGCAACAGGAAGATAAGGGGATTCGCATTTGTGGAATTTGATATGCCAAGCAGTGCTCAAGAATGCATCAAGGTAAGATTAGTAGTGCTCGTTAACGGTCGTCAAATATATCGCTATATAATTGCAGATGCGAAAAATAATAAACTTCCATAACTTAGCAATGTGTTATAGTTTAACGTATTATTTTACAGATATTCCGGAAAAAAGGACATGTCTTACCATCGTATACACCTCCTACTGAAGTATTAAGTATAACGACATTTGACGAACCTGAAAAAGATGCAGTGGTTGGAGTAATTAGTTCAAAGGCTAAGAAATTGAAAGACAATGAAAAAGAAAAGGCATCCAATGAAGAAACAGGCAATAAAGATGACGTTTGCGAAGTAGACACAGGGTCTAATAATGGCAAACAAAGTTTTAAGAAAAGAAAACATTCTTCAGAAAAATTGATTGTTATAGATGAAAGCGACATTAAAGTTAAGAAAAAGAAAAAAGAAGCTGGTGAACAAAATATAACGGATCAGCAAGATGAAAGAGGAAAGATACCAAAAGCTGAATCTGAAGACAAAGATAGTACTTGTGACAATGAAATAAATGTAGCGGATAATAATGGTAAACAAAGTTCGAAAAAAAGAAAATATTCTTCAGAAAAATCATTTGTTACAGACGAAAGCGATATTAAAGTCAAGAAAAAGAAAAAGGAGATGAATCAAAGTACGACAGATCAGCAGAATGAAAAGAAAAGGGTATCAAAAGAGGACTCTGAAGACAAAGATAATGAGATAGATAATAATGATAGACAAGATATAAAGAAAGGTAAATATGTTTCACAAAAATCGCTTGTTACAGACGAAAATGATATTAAAGTAAAAAAAAAGAAAAAAGCTGCAGATCAAAACACAACATATCAGCAGAATGAAAAAGAAAAGATGCCAAAAGAAGAACTCGAAGGAAACAAGGATAATTGTTACGATAACGAAGTAGATGCAGCATATCATAATGTTAGGCAAAGTTTAAAGAAAGAAAAACATGCCCCGGAAAAATCGCTTGCTGCAAACCAAAGCGACATTAAAGTAAAAAAAAGGAGGAAAGAAAGTATAAATCAAACTATAATAGATCAGCAGAATGAAGAAGAAAAGGTGCCAAAAGAAGAATCCGAAGACAAGGATAATACTCACGATAACGAAACAGATACAGCAAATGATAATGGTCGACAAAGCTTAAAGAAAAGGAAACTTACTCCAGAAAAGTCATGTATTAAAGGCGAAAAAGAGATCACTGGAAATAGCAATATAGAAAATCAAGAGATTTCGAACAAAAATCGTAACAAAGTTACAGAAAAAAAGAGGAAAAGACTCACGATAGACGACACAATTGTTGCAGAAGACATCAGTGAAGAAGCAGTAAAAAAAGAATGCGAAGAACCAGTGATAAATTCGAATAAAAATGAAACGACAGAATTGGAATATCTGTACGAAGGCGATGAGAGCAATGAGACACCAAATGCTTTATTACAAACTGAAAAACATTCCGCGAGAGATCTCGACATGAGAAATAGCGAGGAGACTAGCGTCGACGAAAGGAAGAAGAAAAAGAATCGGAAAAAAAGAAGCAAAATTCAGGACAATGACATCTGTAGTAAAATGGGATTGCAAATAATGGCGAAGTCGGATTGGAAGCGTGTTAGAAACAGATACTTAGATTTGCAACGATCTAAAATGTCACAACTAAAACTGCATTTAAGGAAAGCTGAGGTGGAAAGAGGCGGAATTATGACAAAGAATGGATGGTACTACGATAAAACCGGACAGAATAATACATCGCATGATAAATTTAAACATGAAAATGATAACGGGAAACTTAATGAAGAAAACAAATCTTATGGACGTGTTAATTATGCGCCAGGAATCATAGTCAAGATCGAAATGGATGAGCCTTGCACAGATCTGCAGAATTTTAAGGTAAATTAATATTAGAGAAAGAATTTCTTTAATATGTATATAATATATTAATATATATTATTATTATAATATATTTACTGTATACACACACATACTATAGTTATTATATATCATTATTATTAGGTATATGTATATATTTACTATGTATATAATATATTAAAGATTCCATCTTTAACAAGAATTTTATAAATGTAAAATATTATATATGCTAAGTATTTAATTTCAGATGGAGTTAAAAGAAAACAATTCTGTGAAATATATAGACGTAACAGCTGATTCTTGTGAAGCCTATGTAAGATTCGAAACAGCAGAAGCTGCACAGACATTCGTGCAGAAGAGCTACGAAGGAAGACGCTTGACTGTTTTAGAAGGTAAATATCTTGTATATTGCGAATAATATATGCATCGCTAACTTTACGTTCCCAATTTTTCAGGTGATGAAGAGAAGTTATATTGGGATAAAATATCGGAAGACAGGACGGAGCAGTTGAGCAAGAAGAAAAGAGTCAAGCAAAGAGGGCGTGATAAATTGCTGAAACGAGCGGAGAAAGAACTTGGGAAATGTATAAAGTTCGATCAAGATTGACTTATCGTATTATTCGATTTTTTCTAAAATTTTTAATATACGTACACGCGCATATGTTACGTTGTAGCACAAATCCACATATGTATATGTACGTACATGTATGTAAATAACGCTTGGCATAGCGATATAGTTGAAGTAATTAAAGGAAATTTGGCAACTGAGTAAATTGTATAAAATATTTAATTCTCTTTATGATTTATAATATTTATCATTATAGTACACGTCGCAAGATATTATTCTAGTACATTAACATGTTGATTTAAAATCTACCATCTTCCCCTGCCTCCTCCTCCTCCTCCTCCTCGACCACCACCTGAATTAGAACGATTGAATCCACCGCCTCCGCCGCCTCCTCCGCGACCTCTAAATCCTCCACTGCCGCCACTTCTGTTACCAAAACCACCGCCTCCTCCTCTCCCATAGGAACCCCTGCTGCCACCGCCTCTACCAAAGCCTCCTCCTCTGCCTCCACCACCTCTTTTCATGACCCTGCCAGGGCCACCACCTCTTTTTTGTTCTCCAGGAGGTCTTGGCAAGAACCTCTGAAGAGGCAATAGCTTTGCTGGGTCAATATATAACTATAATCAATAATTAATAACATATTTACATACATAAAAATTCATATACGAATGTTTTTGGGATGACATATGGCTCTATGTGAGAACAGTTAACTTGTAATCAATTGATCTGACCTTCATCCCATGTATTCGATTTTATAAGATTGATTAGACAATTAAAAATTGAAGAAGTTGTATGACAATGACTTTTAAAACTTATATTTAATAAAGTCACATAAATGTTGCTAATTTTAGCGTTGCAATACCTGAGCATCTTTCTGAAAGCTGCCAGCCTTCACGTTTTCTGCTACCTTAACAGACACGTAATAATCACGAATATTGCCGAATATTTCATCTATCTTCCCAATTTGCTGCTTGTTCTCCGTGTAGATCGGCGCATTGAAAAAGGGCACCTGTTCAATATCGACTTTAAGAACCAAGTCATTCTCTACCGTCCATGTGTAGTGTCCTAAAAGCGTTACTGTCTCCGGAGGTCCTTGATCGTACCTGTGATAAATTTACAGAGAGAAGCACATTTAACGCTTTGGAATTTTACTCGTGATTTAATCTAACCTATAACAAATTTGTCTGATATTTTATGCAGATTATCATTGCAATATCGATGAAATTACCCTCTGCCCTTGTCGAAACCACCAGGACGTCCCCTGTTAAACCCTCCGCCACCTCGGCCACCCCTAAAACCACCGCCGCCCCTAAAACCTCCGCCACCGCGTCCACGGAAAGACATAACCTCTCACAGAGGACAACTGTACGTCAACAACGTTCTTCACAATTATTACGCCGACTAGACTAAAAACGAAATTATAATTTCACTGGATTTGTATCCCTCGTACACCTATCATATAATTACATCTAACTGGATGGAGAAAACAAATATATTTTCACGTGCTTCTCAGCAGATGCCGGATATACCGGAGCATGCATCACGTGTACCGTGCGGCGTGCGCATGTATATGTGCGGCATTAGGGCGCGTGCACATGCGAGCGTTCTCTATCGCGTTCGCAAGCCGTGTTTTCACCATTGACAATGGCCGGCATTCAGCAGACACAACTGTTGAGTTCGTTTTATTAACATTCTGCGTCGATTAGTTGGTTCTAAAAGTAAGAGCCAATTACGTTTGACTGCTACTGAGCGGCTTGGTCTGCTGAACGCGCCCAATAGGGGGGTCGATTGTGTATTTATTGGTTAATGCGGGGAGCACACACTTCTGCACAACGCATAATACGTTAAGTATAAGAAAACTGATTGGTCCATATACATGTGCATAAGAAAACAGACCAATCAATTTTCTTATGCTTACGCATTATGCGTTGTGCAGAAGTGTGTGCTCGCCGCTTAAGGGCCAATTTCACCAACCACAGTTAGCTTAACCGACGGTTAAAGTTATCAGGATTGACCAATAGAAAGCAGGGTGGATTCATTTCTATTGGTCAATCCTGCTAACTTTAACCGTCGGTTAAGTTAACTGTGGTTGGTGAAATTGGCCCTAATACTGCTAACTTTAACCGTTGGTTAAGCTAACTGTGGTTAGTGAAATTGGCCCTAAACAAGGTGAAAATTACAAAAATGAACAGATTTTACTAGATTTCGACAAATGAAATCATAGATACGCTAGTGAATTTCCTCACTTTTGTAATTTTCACCTCATTTCAAGATACACAATCGACCCCCTGGAATTCGATTACGGTTCTTGAAACGAGGTAAAAATTAAACGGGGAGCACACACATCTGCACAACGCATAATGCGTAAGCATAAGAAAATTTAAGGTGGAAGCACATAAAATTGCAGGAGCCATGAACAGAAAGCAGAAGCCATATGCGCATGCGCTATGGTATCTGAAGAGCTCTAACAGATACCATCGCGCATGCGCATATGGCTTCTGCATTCTGCTCATGGCTCCTGCAATTTTATGTGCTTCCACCTTTATTGGTCTATTTCCTTAAGTCTTGTGTCCATGATGCTAGAACTGCGTCCGAGTTTCGGTTTAAACCAATGAAACTGCTGCTTTTCTGTAAGAGCTGCAAGTTGATTGGCTTAAACCAAAACTCGGACGCAGTTCTAAGGCCCGGTGTCCACGATGCAAGAACTGTGTCCAAGTTTCGGTTTAAGCCAATGAAACTGCTACTTTTCTGTAAGAGCTGCAAGTTGATTGGCTTAAACCAAAACTCGGACGCAGTTCTAGCATCGTGGACACAAGGCTTAACATCGTGGACACAAGGCTTTATGCACATGTGTATGGACCAATCAATTTTCTTATGCTTACGCATTATGCGTTGTGCAGAAGTGTGTGCTCCCCGCTTTACAAAAGTGAACAGATTTACTAGATTTCGACTAATAAAATCATAAATACCCTAGTGAATTTCCTCACTTTTGTAACTTTCACCTTAGGTCTGTTCTTTTTAACTTAACTTGTTGCGTCGTTCATCTTTACTCTTTTTCTCTCCAACGTGAAGAAAAAAAGAGAAAGGATGGAAGGTGCAACAAGTTTAGCTAAAAAGAACAGACCTCTTGTTTCAAGAACCGTAAAGGCCATTGCACGTTGCACGTAACAAAGTTTTAGTTATAATCGTAGGGCCGTAAGAAACTAGACCAATCACACTCGATTATTCTTTGAGCTCAAGGAGAATAATCGACTGTGATTGGTCAGCCGATTGCCAATCGCTCGTCACAATCCGCACCTCGCGCATGTTAGGTGCGAATAAATGCGTGTCGGGCCCCTTGGCCGCCAATCCATATAGCGCCAATCGCACGTGACGACCTGAAGTCACTTCCGGCGCTTCAAATTAATTGACGACAGCCTAGAGAAAGCTCCTTTATAAAAGAGCGTGCTTCGACGGAGAAGCTCTCTCGCTCGCAGTTCACCCGCAAGTATAATTCAAACCGCTTTAGTACACCGCCTAGAACTAACTTTCGCTCGAATACGAATTTAACTTCGCTATCTCGCTTCGCGAACACGCTTTTCGCTGCTTCTTGCACGCCGTACTCGCTTCTGTGCGCGCTATCTTTTACGGCTTATTAATTCCTTTGCTGAAAACAAACAAACTCTGTACATATTGTATAGATATTTATTTGGCTTTGTAATATACGGATTTTTGTGAACTTATTTTTTTGATGTTTTGTGAACTGCTTTTCCTCGTGCTTGTCCTTCTCGCGCTATCAATCGCGTATCCGCGCACTCTCGCACACAATTATTGAATTGTACGCCTTTACTATAACATATACAAACGTCAAGCTCCGAATTATCTATTTGCTTTTTGTTAAGTATGTACAAGCTTACGCATAAGCCTGGCCTCTAGATTTAAGTAGGGAAACTACACACTACTCGTGAATTCAAATGTAAAGAGATTGTGTATTCTGAATTTAACTCTTATTCCAAACTAGGTCTCATAGTCGATACATAAGTCGCATAATAAGGTATTGTACAAAATAATCAGCTGCATAAAATACAATGAAAAAGAATAATTATTAGAGAATAATTCTTTCTTGTGCATAATTCAATATTATTGTAATCTTGTATCAAACTCTTCTAAAGAAAGTAGATATCAAGTATCCTCATTTCTCGAAAATGTTGACGCAGTGTATTCCAGAATTAATCTATCTTAGAAAAAAGATCGTTCATGTTAAACACATTTTCAAAGCATATAGTACGAATAAATATCAATTAATATACAAGGAATAATCATAAATGAAGTAATGCGTCAATTAGCTGGTAATCAGGAAATAATCCTTCCAGAGATGAAGTGATTAAATAATATAAAATTATACATGTACTCGAAAGAGCAATAACTATCTTCTAAAAGAGATAAAGGATTATGCTAAGACAGCCTATTCTGAGTGTTTCTACAAATCGAATATAACGCACTTTTCAATATTAATTGACACATTAATTCAAGCAATACAGCAAATTATCCAATAAGTAATATACCGGTTTATAATCGAACTCAGTTGAAGATGAAGAGAGAATTCAATTAAGTAATAATTAATCATACGCAGATAATACGTTTTATCTTAATAACGCAAGAAATGTCAAAATTAACGGGAATGAACCACAATAGACGCAAGTATAACGCAGTATTCACTTGAATATCGAAATCACGTTTTTTTTTTGGTAATCTTGACAATGTAATTTTAAGTTATTATTTACAGAAAGAATAAATGATTATCCACGCGGGTTGCAACCACAAGAAAATTAACGAGAAGGAATTATACTGAGCTCAGTTTTCTACCATGGTAAACGAGGGCCCGCGATGCTTACAAGCCCTTTTTGAGCTTCCTTTACAGAATCCGCTCCTCCATGAAATTCGTTTAAATATCGTCCTTTTTACTTAATGGGAATTGCTAAAGGTAATAACTTTCCTTCTTCCTGCAGATAATCTAGTATCGTCTATCGATATTGGAAGACAAGTTAGCTTTGTCCTGACTCGGTAAGGCTGAACTGTTCTTGAGGCTCTGATTTTATATAGATTTGTCCTGACTCGGTAAGGCTGGACTGTTGTTGAGGCTCTGATTTTGTATCTTTAGTGCTAAAAGAAGTTTCTGTTCTGTGTATTGTTGTGTGGTGCTTTTTACTACATGTACGACAACGCTTAGTTACTTTACAATTCGCTACTCGGTGCTTCCCTAAACAATTGTAACATAATTTGTGTTTGGCTATGAGTGCCAACTTTTGAGCAATAGTCTCATTTATGTACTTAGGACATTTCACAATGAAATGTTTTTCTTTACAAATTGGACAAACCGATGTGTTAGACGAGGCATTATCGCCAGACGTTCCTTGGTAATGAGTTTTGGCCGTATTTCCTACTTGAGATTTTTCATGCGCCTGAAGGGAGAAAAGACGAGTAATCAAAAATTCGTTAAGCTCTTGCCACGAGGGAGGGATCTTTGATGACCCTAGTTTATTCTCCCAAGCTTTAACCGATTCTGAGTCTAACTTTTGTACCGTCATGAATACGAGAAAATCATCCCATTTGTCCACTGGTCGTTGTAACGTTTCTAATGTTCTGTAAATTTGAAGAACAGCAGTGTATAAATATTCTAGCTCGCTAGCCGATTCCTTTTTCATTGATTTTAGATTAACTAAAGACTGTAATGCCGTGTTAACTTGAAGTCTAGGATTGTCATAAAATGGCAAGTCTCTAAAATTGAGCCATTTTGACGGAGTACCGTCAAACGTCGGAATGTTAATTTGAAGGAGACGCGCATCCTGATATTGAGAAACGTTGGATATATGAGTATCCTGAGATCGAGATGGTGCAGACAAAGACCCTGCCAAATTTTGCTGGTCTGTACTGATACTAGACTTAATCTTTTCAACTGCTGCTACGTAATCCATGTGAGTCACGGAAAATAATTGATCCGTGAAATACGAGTGCGTTAGAATTAACTGCCTGTCTTCACTTGTAAGTTTAGCAACTGCCAGTAAAATGGCGTCATGATTTAAACTGAACCTCTTCCAATTTTCATCTAAGGAGGAAAGGTAACTATCTATTCTTTGTTTCGTAATTCCTGAGGACCCTTTTTTGATAAAATTATCATAAGTGTTAGCTATGTAATTACTCAACACGAGTTGTTGATTGATATGATCCATTATCGAATCCATTGTACTGATTGTAGATACCTATTGATATCAAACTCGAAATGATTCTGGCGGAATGCTTTTCACTTAACTCTGTTTATAAACTTTCGCGAAACTCGATGTGTCATTTCCCTCATCCGGACATCAAATGCAATAGTAACAGTATTCAGATCTCAGAATTGATTTCTACTTCAATCTTTGTATCCGGAATTACAAATCCGGAACTACAGATCCGGCTCTACAAATCCGGAATCACATATCCGGCTCAAAGGACCAATGTTAAGTACAAACTTACGCATAAGCCTGGCCTCTAGATTTAAGTAGGAAAACTATACACTACTCGTGAATTCGAATGTAAAGAAATTGTGTATTCTAGCTGAATTTAACTCCTATTCCAAACTAGGATTGTCTCATAGTCGATACATAAGTCGCATAATAAGGTATTGTACAAAATAATCAGCTGCATAAAATACAATGAAAAAGAATAATTATTAGAAAATAATCCTTTCTTGTGCAGAATTCAATATTGTGATCTTGTATCAAACTCCTCTAAAAAAAGTAGATATCAAGTATGCTCATTTCTCGAAAATGTTGACGTAGTCAAGTGTATTCCAGAATTAATCTATCTCAGAGAAAGGATCGTTCATGTTAAACACATTTTAAAAGCATGTAGTACGAATAAATATCAATGAATATACAAGGAATAATCATAAATGAAGTAATGCGTCAATTAGCTGGTAATCAGGAAATAATTCTTCCAGAGATGAAGTGATTAAATAATATAAAATTATTCATATACTCGAAAGAGCAATAACTATCTTAATTCTAAAAGAGATAAAGGATTACGCTAAGATAGCCTGTTCTGAGTGTTTCTACAAAACGAATATAACGCACTTTTCAATATTAATTGACACATTAATTTAAGCAATAAAGCAAATTATCTAATAAGTAATATAGCGGTTTATAATCGAACTCAGTTAAAGATGAAAAGAGAATTCAACGTTTTATCTTAATAACGCAAGAAATGTCAAAATTAACGGGATTGAACCACAATAAACGCAAGTATAACGCAGTATTCACGTGAATATCGGAATCACGTTTCTCTTTTGGTAATCTATCTCGACAATGTAATTTTAAGTTATTTACAAAAAAGATAAATGATTATCCACGCGGGTTGCAACCATAAGAAAATTAACGAGAAGGAATTATACTGAGCTCAGTTTTCTACCATGGTAACGAGGGCCCGCGATGCTTAGTCCTTTTAGATTGAAGACATCTCTCTCTTCTGTTGAGGAGGTATTCCTCGCATCGTTCTCTCGTGAAATCTGAAACCAAAAATCGAAACGATGAAAGGACCATAATGCTAAGACTCCATAGACGCGGAAACGCCGTGCGGTAGAGTGCGTTGACCAATCAGAAGGCTGCCGCAAGTCGCCTGCGGCAAAATCAAAATTTGTGATTGGTCAACGCACTCTGCCGCATGGCGTTTCCGCGTCTATGGAGTCTTAGCATAAGTCCATCATCTTACGCTGGACAACTATCTAGCGTCCACTTTGATGATTGATGGTTTAACAGAGATCGAAGGAAGTTACCTGCAAGCTGAGGCCTTCCTCGTATATTGAATATAATCCGTAAAAAGATTATCGCATTGAGCAAGCCCGAAAGGGCATTCTTCTGTTCCACAATTGCGGTCTCGTCCTTTGTTCGTGTGACGACGACGTCAATGGCGACGATCGACGATCGTTCTTCCTTTTACGTAGTTCGGACCGTGGGTATTTGGGTATCGTTTCTCTCAGCAGTATCGTAACAGCCTCGATCGACAATACTGACAACTCTCGGTTTTTTGTACAGTAACTCGAATATCGTAACGATTGCAATCACGTATCAATTCTCAACTCAATCAAACGAATCGTCTCGCAAAAAAGTGACGACGGACGATGATGCTGGACGATGCGGACGATTGACGAATGATGAATGCCAATGAATACTGAATGCTCGCTTGCCCGCTCGCACGGTCTTCTTCTTCTTCTTTAATTTCGTTAGCTCCTGCCTCTAACCGAGGACAATACGGCCAGTCGCTCGCACGGTCGTATCTCGCTCGCCGAGATGAGCATAGACTAAGAATGCATATGATGTTCATTTAATCGAGTCCTTCGGAAAGTGTTCTCTAATCTGATTGCTTCCGCCATTCTCACCTGAAAATGGCGGAACCAATCAGATTAGAGATATTCAACTGACAAGAACGCACCCTGCCGGTCCGACGGAGAACTCCGGTGTGAATCCGTCCGCCGTCGTAAGCGCGAAGCACGAGAGCGTCGGCCATTTTTATCGAGCGTGCTTCTCCGCGTCGTGTCAAGATGAAGTAAGTTGCGGTTTTTCCGTTGCGGAGATACGAATCCGATGCTTCCGATGCGATCCCGTCGTATTTACGACGGAAACGCGACGCGTTACGACAACGCGATGTCCGTAATTAATCCACATATGCTATTTCCAGGATCGGGTTGTGCGCGTACAGCGGGTACAAGATATACCCGGGCCATGGCAAGACCATGGTCAAAGTTGACGGAAAGGTGAGTATCGCCGGGATGGCGATGTAACGACGATGCAAGCGGAATAATCGGCGATCGTGGCCTTCCGTCGGGTTTCTCGATTATCGCGACGCGTCTCGTCTATCTCGCCTGTTGCACGTGTTGGCGTAACTAATCACTCCCTTCTCGCTTCCGCAGACTTTCACCTTCCTCAACTCGAAATGCGAGTCCGCTCATCTGATGAGGCGAAATCCTAGGAAAGTGACATGGACCGTTTTATACAGGTAAAGATAAAATCGGACTAACGTACAATTTTCTGAGGAACGTGGAATTAAGGGAGGCACAATTTGTCTTTCAGGCGTAAACACAAGAAGGGTCAGGAGGAAGAGCAGACCAAGAAGAGGACGAGGCGCACGCAGAAGTTCCAGCGTGCCATCGTCGGCGCTTCTCTCACAGATATCTTGGCTAAACGTAACATGAAGCCAGAGATTCGCAAAGCTCAGAGGGATCAGGCGATCAAGTATACATTCTTTCGATTATCTCTGTTTGTTAACTAAACAATTATTCGCTCTGAAGCAATTTGAAGTATAGGCCTGGATTCAAAGTGCACTTTTATTGATAAATGTGCACGTTTGTTTCTATAGTATAGGTAACATGAACTACAGCATCTCAGAAAAAAATGTGCATTTATCAATAAACGTACGTTCTGAAAAGGGGCCATGAAGCCTGTTCTTTTTAGCTGAGCTTGCATGGTTTTTCTTTTTTCTCCAATGTGAAAAGAAAAAGAGTGCAAGAAGTTCAGCTAAAAAGAACAAGCCTATATATCAAGTAGCAAGTATATACTTTTGCTCGAAGACAAACTGCATGCGATAGACATCTGTTCCTTTGACAAAGCTTCTTATGTTTCGTCAGATTTCAGAATGTCTTAAAACAAATCTGGATTACTTCACCCGGAACTGTATTTTCAATTACATTGTCTGGCTTTTGCGGATTCATACAATCAATATAATAGTATTATCTAATATTACGTCATAATTATGTTTTAACTGATTCGCTCGTTTTCCTTTTCTCAGGGCTGCGAAGGAACAAAAGAGAGCCGCGAAAGCAACGAAGAAGGCTGTTGCTCCTCCGAAAGCGAAACAAGCAGCAAAACAGAAGGTTGCCAAGGTGACGCAAAAAGCTGCACCTCGCGTTGGAGGAAAACGTTAAAGTCTGTAGCTATATAAATAAAGTAAAATATAATTCCATTTTGACTTATGTTTTTTATATTATCTTTACAATAAAGAAATAATTTCCAGATAGGCAAATAATATATGCATCTCCATTTGCGTTAATATGTAAGAATGAAATAATTTGCATTTAATTTATACAGTAGAAATGATACATTTTTTACATTTAAAAATTGGTACAATTTCGTGATAAAATTTACTGTATCACATATAGGTCTGTTTAAAAGATTTCAATGTTGGCACATCAATGGCATGTGTACAATATATCAATTTTTACTTTTTTATCTCATTTAACTCTTTCTTGAGGATGGACAGCTTTATCAAGGCGGTGTCTCGCCATGCGCGTCGTTCCTGCAACTTGTCGAGTGGGCACATCTCGTTCAACTCGTTGCTGATCTTGTCCGCCATCTCGCCCACGAATTTGGGCACCGGCCCGAAAGTCATGCTCGTATCATAGATCGATTTGCTATATGTTTCGCAGTACTTCTTCATTCCTACAAGACAATATGTCGCAACGTGAATTTCATCCCCGTGGAAAAATTCGCTTGATTTTTATGGTGATATATAACGACTCTTCGCATCCAGATGATGCGACTGGCTTACCTTCGGCATTCAGATGCGCGGCCTCGAAGGCACCGAGGAAAGCATAACGCATTCCGAGACCTTCGCTCATCACCGCGTCAATGTCCTTTGCGCTTAGTACTCCATCAGCTACCAATCTCCAAGCTTCGTTCAAGATTGCGTACCTGCCGATGTTGATTTCTTTATATGTGAAGTATCATGGTACAGTTGAACGATAAGAATCGTCCAAAAATGGCTTTATGCGGGCGAAACGTCCGATTACATACTGTATTCTATTGAGCGCAAAACCGTCGATCTCCTTGTTGAAGACAACGGGTTTCTGGCCGATCTCAGTCATGATAGCTTTTGTCTTCTCAGGAATATCAGGACGCGTCCACGGGGCTGGCACTATTTCCACAAGTGGTACATAATAAGGAGGATTCACCTATATTTGCAACACACAATAAGAGTTCTAATTATCAAAATAACTTATTTAAATAACAAATGTTTTTTTGTCTAATCTTGTTAATTCTTGAGTTATTACGAGATTGTCTTTTAGTCAGATTGAATTATTAGTATTAAAAAAAGTAAATATTTATTATTTGCATCAAAAGTTATATCTATAACTATAAATGCAATATATAATCTTATGTCTTGTAATATTTTACAATAAATCTTATAATAATTTTATAAATGTCTCTCTGTGATATGTAATATAAGTATGAATTTTTATATATAAATGTTAATCTCTGCTAATTCGATTTATAGCACAAAGATTTCGCAAAAAAAATCTGTAAATTATTTACTGTATTACAAGTAGTCTGAAAATACGTACAGGATGGGAGACGATAATCTGCTCGCGGTGTTTTAGCTTCTCGCTGAAAAGAGACGGGCGGAACGTGGACGTCGAAGATGACAAGATGACCTTGTCGTCGACGATCTTGTCGAGGTCGTTGTAGAGTTTCGTCTTTAACGGAAGATTTTCTGGCACGCATTCTTGGATCAGCTTCGCTCCCTTCACAGTCTCCGCCAAATTGGATGATCCTACAATCCAGATCCTTGATTAAATTCTACATGGAAAATGAAACTTTTCTGGAAAAACCATCCCGAAACCATCCTATCATATTAACGACGAGAAATGGATGTTATTGTAGATATCTCGCCCAACATCGCAATCATTGCATTTTACGTAATCGTTTCTGCGAAAGGACAATGGTTGTAGTAACAAAAAACTGCGGTAGTAATAGCTGTAGTAGTAAAGAGAAAAAAAATGGACAAACAGACCCTTTATCAGATTAAATTGCTGATCCGCCGTCAGTGCACCACGGAGAAGGCCGTCACTTTCGAGACGTTTCAACTGCTGACGGATGTCCTCTAATGCGCTCTTAATTTGATCCTGGATGACATCGTAAATGGTCACCTGATATCCTACGCTGGCGAAGAGCATCGCCCAGCTGCGCCCGATTAAGCCGCTGAAATACATATTAAGACAAATATAAAATGATAATCTTATGAAAAGGTACGAAATTTTTGCGATACTCCATTTCAAGTTTGCATTCTCGCGTGATATATTTTACTTATAAAATAGATATTTGTTGTAAGAATCATCATAAATGATCGCAAACGCGTCATTTTGTTAGATATAACTGTAAGAAACGTTGTTTACCGGCACTCCGCGCATTATCTTATCTCCGGATGAGTATAGCTTACGAAAAAGTGCAATTACTTAAGAATTTTGCAATCGCCCTTCTTGTAAAACATCGTTTGATGGCTTGGGAAAAAATCGATGGTACGATAGTAGATTAATAGATTAATAGAATGATAAAGTATCGGACGGTAATGCTGAATGAAATAAAAATTCACTGCTTTTATAGAACGCGCTAATAAATAATTAAAATTGAGAATAACAGTGCCTTTTAATGTATTCTTGAATGTTTTTCTTATTGCTCTTGAGAATACATATCGCGATTAGTAAAAAACACTACAATTTTCCTTTCTAAACTAACAGTCTCTGTGAATCAGCTGTGAAGGTCAAGTTTAACCGTTAAAGAACTACCTTTCTTTTATGTTCTATAAATATAATGTTATATGAATAAGAGTTAATTTTTATAAATAGAGATTTGTGCGGTGATTAGCTGTTTCGATCATTGTTGAAACGACAGTTTCAAGCAACTTTAATTGCACTCTTAGCACAACAATTCTTTTAAAGTAACTTGAAAAACGTTGAGCGATTAAAATGATGAGAGAAAAGCGATTTTCCGAATGATATTATAACCAATCCAATGTAAGGGACTTATAAACTTATCTATGTACGTTGCTAAAAAATAGTAATTGCTTATGCTCAATTACCGTGATTATTTGTTACAATAGATTAGTACCGAGTAATCAATTATCTATAAAAATCGCATTAATCGATGAACGTATTACACAATTATTACAGCTTGCCTGCTTGCAGTTTTATGTGAACAATCCAAATTCTAATTTAAATTACAGTTGATTACTTTACCTTCCAATGATCCCGATTTTTTCATTTTTAGCTGACATTGTTATCGTACGGGTTGATCCGATGTCTGCAGAGAAAGCGTTTCTGCGAGTCGTGTAACGAGTGGAATTTAACTCACGGACAGCTCAAAGGTGTCCAGAGAGATATATATATTTACGCTATCAGTCTCCCCACCATATGTATGCTAATCGAGGCTTGTACGATTATGACATACTGAAGGCGCTATCATAAACACACATTTACTACATCGTTATCTTGTAGAACATCATAGAACGTACATGTGAGCCAGCAGCTAAAAGTAAATTAATCAATCAACAGTCGCGCCTATTTTGTGAAAATTAAATGAATTTATTCCGGATAATTTCTTCCCAGGGTAAAAAAGCTTTCAAGTTCATTAAGCGCAGGATTATTTATGACCTATGTTGGTTAATTAATTAGTTAACAATTATAATTGTTTAATTACAATACGTAAATTAATAAGATTTTTTATTAATTAGAATTAATAAGATAAATTAATAACGTTTAAAAAGTTATTTTAATCCATCTTTTTTACTAACAATAAGATCGAGAATTTAATTGACTTTTAAAATTACGTGTATGATTATATTTCAGAATTTTCCGCTGTTACATAATAATAATTTTTCGTAATCTTTTATTCTTTGTTAAATAATTTTGAATTTTATTTCGATAAGCGTGGAATTTATCTGAGTATATACTATGTTTCAGCGCTTACTGATTAAGATAAGAGAGAAATCGATAGTGATGATGAATTTATGTTTAATATAAAAATTCGCTAAGTTAAAATTTAGTTGAATGAATTTTTCGAATATTCTATCTAATCTTCTATCTAATCTAATCTTTTCTATTCTAAAAATTTTCGAAAGACTATATAGTAAGAACAGGCATGTCAATGCTTGAAAGCGGAGAATAATTATCAAATAAAGATAAAACGAGAGAAAGGACATGTGACAGATAACTTTTTCAATAAGCACTAGTTGCTTTCCATTTACATCAAAACTCAGATAATTCTCACTTGTGACGTCATAACTCAGTTAAATGCACGTTCTTTTTGCATGCTGGCAAGTGAGATTCAACTGAGTTTTTATCCACAATCGAGACCATGTGCTTTAATGAATCTAATAAACTCGCATTAAAAGTGAGGCTAGGGACCTGTATTATTATACGATAGCTTTGTCAACAAAATAAGCAGGTAAATACAAAATGACATATCTTACCTGAGTATTAAATACTCACATAACCGAGTGACTCAGACCACTTGAGTGTAAATAGAAAACAACTACATGTTATTTTTTACTTTAGACTAAGTATACTTATTGTTTCTCTCTTTTTGCTTTAACAAAATCTTTACAATAAGTATTCTTTTAATAAAACTCTGTTTTACTTGTTCAACTTGAATCAGTTGTACTAATATTGGTATTATATATTTTACAGCACGAAGAAAAGATCAAGAGCTCGTACAAAGAATCAAGATGTAATTGACTACACTATTCGGGGTCAACTTCCCACATGAGTGTTTTAACTAATCGTTTATTTTATCTTCTCATAACGATCAATGAAGATAATTCCGGTAATTGAAACTTGGCAACAGGAAATATTGATAACGTGTGGAAATTTACAAGAAACTTCGCAGAAACTAAAACAGAATATCGCAAAAATCGGAATAAAAAGCAGGATCGGAGCGTGGCACGATGAACACAACTGCGTTTCGAAGGAGACTGAAATAAAAGAGAAGATAAATACTGTAATTATACGATTCGTGCAATCAATGAGTCTCGAATAATACTTTATATGCGGTTTTCAGAGCTCATATTCGACGTTGATATTTTGCGAAGTTTCAGGTAATACGCAAAATAAATGTGAGCCAAAATATTAGCTGCGTTTCAAGCGAAAATCAAGCCGTTTACTGGACTCGAGAGAATAGGAGCAGAGATTCCAAAGGATTTCTGAGTTTGTTGGGGTATCGCGCGACCCAGACCACGTCCCTAATCGCGGAAAATCTATGCATGCCGCGATGCAGCGTTGACGCGCGATTGGCCGACGTGCGTTGTGCCGTTTGCCGTTCTCGGGGAAGAACCGCCGGCTATCATCAAGGTTATATATCTTTGACGCATCCGGGAATTAAAGGCAGTTGATTATGCGCGTTTGGTGAGTAATAAGCTCGCGTTATCGCCGCGGCATTGCCGGGACGAGAGTGTCTGACACACGTCCTGACGGCGAGTCCAGTCGAGATCTACAAGTCTCCGGGTGACGACTCAGTGACAGCTCGCGTGACAGGCATCACGAGTATCACCGCACTCTGTCCGGTCCCGCTAATTCGCGAGAAGGGTTATCGTGAGGATAATCGTCCGCAGAGATGCCGGACGCTTACGAGAACATTAATATGGCGATGCGGAGCATGTTGACGACCGGCGTTACCGCGGATAATGAGGACCCGTACTACCAGTTTTACGGTAAAATGCGAGTGCGCGCTCTGGCGCCGCGCGCGCGTTTTGTCCTGCGTCTGCCAAACGTGCCAGACTGCCAGAAGAAACGTTAATTGAACTCTGACTCACCCACAATCGCATTGTTAATACGTCGGTTAATCGTAATCAGTTCCGTCGCTTGTTTCGGCACGCATTCCGGCGCGAGGTTGCGGGACATCTCCGCTTTTTACCGTAATCTCAAAACACACCTGACAGTTGTTTACATGTGACAAGGATTACTTTGATGTAAAAAGAAAACAATCGTGCTCTCCTTGTTTATCTGGCAGATTTTGCAAGTGACACTAGTGACAGTGGGTTTTTGTTTTCTGTTGCTGAACTAGTACAGCCAGTTTAGCAATAGAAAACAGACCTATATTGTTATAATTAGGGCCAGTTCCACAAACGTCAGTTAATTTTTAATTAATTCACTCCTCGTCTTTTCGTAACGTCCTCTTTAGAAAGAGACGAAGAGTGAGTTAACCTAAGATTAAAAGTTAACCGACGTTCGTGGAACTAGACCTAAAGTGTGCAGTGCCACATGGCCTTGAATATCTAAGCATTTTAGAAAATCTTTTGTCGCATCAATATTCCATATTTATATTTTATATTTTAAGATACTTATAAAATATTATGGACGAGAATGACGAGACAGGCACGTTCCAAAAGAATAAGTATTGTTGAGATATTAAAAAGAACTTGTGATGTTTTCGTATTTATGTATTGTGTATTAGTTAAAACGCGTCATATGGGTAGATTATTGTTTCATAATGCTATATATAATGACGTTTTTTTTATACATTATAATATGCTTTTTATACAAGATACATTAATTTTTATGATGTTATACATATGTGCCTTGCATCTTCCAGATTTAACATCAATGGACAGTACAGGTGTACTAAGTCCAATCAGCAGTTCTACATCTCAGGGAAATATGAGCGTTACGTCACCCATGTCGTCGTCCTCATCGCCTATGCATATCACAGATGATTATATTAATCTAACGAATGCAAAAGGTATACATTGCGATTTTAAATTGTCTCATCTAAGACGTAACTTACCCGTCTCTACGTATGCGTCTGAATTATACAAATGCAATATTTAATATTAACTTCTTGTATTTTAATGTTAGTGATAATTGTTTTGCATAGAGAATATAAATGTAACTTTTCTATTTAACTTGGTTAGTGACGATACTTGGCGAGGCATCTCTCAGTATCTTAACCCAGCCAGTGGATAAATTTAGATTTCGATACAAATCCGAAATGGCAGGGACACATGGGAGCCTACTGGGTACATATTACGGACGTAAACGAAATAAAAATACCGTACCTACAGTTAAGGTAAATATGCTGAATTTTGTATTACCAAAATAAAAATTAATATTGGTTGTCTAAACTAATTTCTCTTCATACATAAATGATATTATTATTATTATTTGTATTTTTAGTTAAATAATTTTCTGGATAAAGCGACAATACGTTGCACATTGGTTACAACTGATGAAGATCTCAGGATACCGCATGCTCATAGATTAGTGAGGCGAGTTGACGGTACGGATAAAGGGGATCCACATTATATAGAAGTTTCGCCTGAAAATGATTTTACAGCAGAGTACGTCTACATCTTCTAGCATTGCATAATTTCAAACATAATTTTTCTGTTTTATTCTTTAGTTAGCGTTATACATACTCCTATTTCAGATTTATTGGTATGGGTATCATACATACGGCGAGAAGACACATTAAGGACGAAATACTACGAAAACTGCGTGAGGAAGTTCTGGAGGAGCGCAAACGTTCAAATATAAACGCTACTCTCAGTTTACGCGACGACGCTCAGGTAGATTTTAATGCTGCTATATTTTTATTTTTTTTACTTAAAACAAATTAAATTGAATACGCTCTTCAAAACGTATCTTACAATGATTACAGATTAGAGCCGACGTAGAACAGTATCAGAAAGTTATAAACTTAAACAGTGTTGCTCTTTGTTTCCAAGGATTTATCAAAGATGTACATAATATTATGAGACCGATTACAGCACCGGTTTATAGCAACCCAATCAATAATTTGAGTAAGTTTAAATAATTTATTGATAAAGTTTTTAAAGAAAAGTATATCAAGGTTCTGACTTTATACTTTTGTACTATATATAGTACACGCTTACTGACGAAAGTTATAAGTTATATAATTTTTCTTTTTAACGTATATATTTTAGGAAATAAAAAATATATAATTTTCTTAAAAAACACTTTTGTTTCCTAATTCCTAACTTTTGTCAGTAAATGTATGAACAATAAAAAGTCATTTTCATCGACTAAAGAAACCCTAATGTTATTTTAACAGAAAGTGCATTAACTGGAGAACTTAAGATATGCAGAATTGACAAATTTACTAGCAGCTGTGAAGGTGGTGAAGAGGTGTTCATACTTGTGGAGAAAGTTTCAAAAAGTAAGTGTTGCTGACTTAGCATTAGATAAATATGCCTTGCCCATAAACAATGTACGTTGTATGTACGTACATATTGATGAAAAATACGCATTATATTACAGAAAACATAAAGATAAAATTCTTTGAGATCGACGAAGACGACACTGAAACCTGGATCGATTATGGTCGTTTCTCGGAACTGGATGTACATCATCAATATGCCGTGGCATTTCGGTACGTATTACATGTGATTTAGCAACTTATATATATATATATATATATATATATATATATATATATATAAGTATTCTTAAATTAACTTAAATATTTTTCCGTCCTTACACAACGTATATGATTGATCGTGCTGTATTTCTAGAACTCCACCGTACAAGGATCGAAGTATCACTTCTCCAAGGGAAGTCTTCATACAGCTAGAACGTCCTTCAGATGCAGCTTGTTCAGAACCAATCAAGTTCACGTATAAGCCGAGTGACCGCATATTAGGTGAGTTGATAGTAAAGTTAAATATTCTTAGTTATGATTTATTATGTTTTTCCTTTTTATCTCTTTTGTTTTGCCTTTTTCTCCTATATTTTTTTAAATTTAATTTCTCAAAATTTTTGCAATTCTAGGTAGGAAGAGAACGCGAGTCTCTCATTCAAATAGCGCGGAATTGGCGCAAGCGACATTTAACAATGATATGTTTTTAACGAATCCACTAACAAATACGTCCTCAAACAACGAAAGCAATGAAATGTCTAAAGAACTAAAAAAGATGTTAGATGACAGATGTTCTTCTAGTGAGTTCCGCGAGTTTGTCGAACATATAAATTCAGATGGTAAGTGCCCTTTTATGCGAACAAAAAAGCTTATTTAAAAATCATAATATATAAAAAACTTATTATTGTTCAAATTAGATCTCATGTTGTACGAGAAATTGTTACAAAGCGAAGAGAAGTTAACTTATGATAGTGCGCCGAATAAAAAGGCAAGTATTAGTTTCATTGTATGTGTCTTAAAAACAAATTTATTTATAGCAATTCATTATAGCAATCTCTATTGCTGTTGCATCATTATTGTATGTTAATCAAATTTGTATTTTATGTTTTTACAGGACGACAAATTGTTTGCGAAAGACATTATTATCGAGATGATGCAGAATATCAGAATGAAGCCAAATAAAGTGAAAGATATTATTAAAAACTCGCTTAAAGACAGAACAACTTACGGAGATACGCCATTGCACTGTGCGCTCCGATATGGACAAAAGGATAATGTAAAACGAATCTTAATGTTTTTGAGCACTCTACATTCAGATGCTGAAGAGTTAGTGAATATTCAAAACAGTTCTGGAAAGGTAAATTTTTTCGATATTATTATACTCTATTTTTTATTTAATTATAACAATTTCAATGTATCACATTATATTATAGAGTCCGCTGCATTATGCTATCTCGCAAGATCAACCGGAAGTTACAAGAGCATTACTCATGCTTGGTGCAGATCCAAATATAACTGATCATTACGGACAAATGCCGTTACACAGAGCTGTAAAGTGTATGTATTAATTTAAGGGTATTTAAAACAAATGTGATGAATTAATATGAATATTTGACGAAATATTTCGGTTCAATAGTAGAGATAAAACGTAACAGTTGCGTAACAAATAATACATAATAATTTTATCTTATTTATACATTTACATAGAGTTATAATTTTAGTTCCAGAAGCGGAAGGAAACATTGATGTTTTATTACGTGAAAAAGACGTCAACATCGAAGCAAATACGGATTTAGGATGGACACCTTTGCAATTAGCTGCCAAAGCGGGCTCTTATCATGCAGTGCGTGCTCTCGTGAAAGCTGGCGCAGACGTAAATAGTGCTGACATGACCTACGGAAGAACTGCCTTACATATAGCAGTCGAAGGAGGCCATAAACACATTGTCGAGTACCTGTTAAGACACGTAGGATTGAATATTAATTGAAAATGCATCTTTTTTTTATATATAAAAAATCGTGTTATACTAATACTCTTAATTCTCCAAGCAGACCAAAATAGACGTAAACATGAGGAACTTTAGTGGAAATACGGCGCTACACACCGCAATAGTTATACCAGGAACGAATGCCAAAGAGATATGTGCCCTTTTATTGACATACGGCGCTGATCCGCACTTACGGAATTTTGATCGTGAATCGTGTACCGTACGTATAATTGCTTACTGTTAGTATCTTGTGTTGTCAATTTTTCTTAAACTTGATTGTTTTTATGATAGATTGAGGAGGAGCCGTTGGAAGATATAAAAACCGAAGTACAGTCGGAAGATGAAAATATAGAAGAATGCACCGGGCAATCATCTTTTGACTTGGCCTCAAACATGCCAGATGTACGGAAAACATTTCATGTATCTTGTAAAATACATTTATCAATTTTATCATTTATCTTATCTGTTATCATTATCAATAGAAACGTATTTATCATTAAGAAAAAATGCGTTGTTGCAGATCTTGAAACTCGTTTCTGGTCAAAATGACATATTAGTAGACGACACAATTAAAGAGGAAAATATAGACGACACGCAGAAAGTGTGGATGGATTCAGAGGAGGAAAAGCAATTAGCAAGCATTCTGGACGTGACAAAGGGATGGAGAAAATTGGCGCAGCATTTTAACTTCGAGTACTTACTGAATATTTGTGAACAGAGCTCATCATCTAATTCGACGTTGCTCCTCTTGAATTTTATTGCTGTAAGATTTTCATTTTCTCATCGAATATTTCGCGCGTTTTTTTGCATTCTTTCGAACGTATGTTCTCATCGACATAAATCATTGAACTGTGTAATTTTTACTTCTTTGTAGATACAAACCAATACATCTCTCAGCGAATTGCGAGATGTATTACAGAATATAGGCGAAGAAGTTGCTGCGGCATACATGGATGAAGTTTTAGCTGTGAAACGTGAAACTTGAGTCGCGTACTTTTAACCTGATCACATATTGAATCATTTTGTGTGTACAGTTACATAGTTTATATAATACCATTGTAAATTAAGCTGCGAAATTACAATTATAAAAATTGCAAAATGCCATTGTAAAAATTGCATTTTAATAAAATTTTTGCATTTAAGTATTTTTATTATTAAAAAGATACCTGTTCAAGTTTTATAATAATTATATTTACAAATTTACATGATACATGGGGTCTGTTTTCTGTTACTGAACTGGCTGCACTAGTTCAGAGTTTATCTTTTTTACTCCACATTGGAAGGAAAAAGATAAACTCTGAACTAGTGCAGCCAGTTCAGTATAACAGATCAATAATACAATCAAGTACAAGAAAAAGATGATTGTTATTTCTCTACTACTTAAAAGACGCTAGCTTCTCTTATAGGTTCCGACTTTAAGAATCTGTCGAAACTCAGTTTGGATAAATCTATAGTCAGAAAACGTTCATGAAAAATCAGCTCTGATATCGCACGTCCCACTGCTGGTGCCTTCTGAATGCCATGTCCGCTAAAACCAGTCGCTATGTATACATGGTGATGAAAAGGATGCTGACCGATAATACCGTTTTCGTCGAAAGTATTGTATTCGTAGTATCCAGCCCATGAAGATTTCACCTGATACATAATGATAGAATATACATCATCAGAAAAAGAAGCAATTATAATTTCAACATTTTTACAGAATTATAAGTATTTTATGTCAATAATGAAAAGTATACGTACCTTCAAGTTTTCAAATCTCGGTACTCTGTGAGCGAGTAAAGGCCACACTCTATTGTCGAAAAATTCGTGATCGACATCCAAGTTCTCGATCGACGGCTCTTCGTTTGATTCTGGTGATTTTCCACAGATATAATTACCTCCTAAACCATCCCGTCTGGAAGTTATTTCATTTACATTTTATAAAAATTGTATTATAATAATTTATATTCGTTTACTTTTATTAAGTCTTTATTTGTAAAAGAATATATGTTACATCTCAGAAGTATTTAGACTCATACCTGAAATATGCACCACTGGAGTCAATCGTTAAAGGTGTGTTTAAACCAGGTCCGTCAGGACAATGAAAACAATATACATATCTCTTTCTGTAAGAAAAAACCATTCGATAATAATAAAGATACAGAGGCAAAAAGTAACAAAAATCGATTTTTTCCGCATTAATAAAATTACCTAGGTACAACTGGTAA